>NC_056732.1:297105152-297172652 GCF_019279795.1 Protopterus annectens | reverse complement strand
GGTATGATATTTGTTGGATTTGTTCCAGATTTTAACGTGTTGTGAGAATGTTTGTTCCCTGACTGTAGTCCCTCTGGTTACAGTTTCTTTGGCCTCTGTTGTTCCTTCTCCTTGTAGCCATCTGTGGATGCAGGGTTTTTCTATACTTTTGTTGCCCATCAGTCTGTAGTATCCAGTTGTTCCTGAAGTTGGTGCTGTATCTCTTTATGGGTATCTGTCTGCTGGTGCCTAAGTTTGGTGATAGGTTGTTCCTTCTCTAAATTTTTCATTATTTTTCTGCTTCCTGTGCATCATTTTGATGGTGTCTTTCCTACTTTTGGTCTGTGTTGAATCCCCATCTCATTCTTTCTGTGTCTCTTCACTTGTTATCCTATCCAAGGAGTGGGATAGTTGTGGTTTCTCTCTATCTCCCAGATTCCTTACAGGTGTTTGTCTACTTCAAGCTTTTTTACATTCTCTTTTTTATCCTGGTTTCATGTTTGTGTACCCTTAGGAGTAGTTGCTACAGGTCCTCTTCTTTCCTACCCTTCTTTGCCAACCCTGTTGAATGTACATGATCTATTCCTTGGTGTAAATCTATTGGTTTCTGTTGTGTCTCAGCAGGATTTCTATGAATCTGAGTTCTCCCATTCAGTGGTGAGATCTGAGCATCTGCTGCATAGCATGGTGCATGCAGTTATATACACTATGGTGTTTTTTCACAGCCCCCAATAGTAATCATATGACATCACTTTTCTGACACTGGAAGAAAAACTAGAGGGAAAGACTTTTCAATCTACCTTTTGTGGATGACTTAAAACTGATGAGGAGTTGAAAGCACAACTTCAAGTGTTTAAAGCTTTTTCAGATTATGTAAGAGTGTCATTTGGTCTTAATAAATGTGCAAAAGTGAAGTTTATAGCATGAAAGTTGCAGTACCAAGAAAATATCAATCTGGGACAGGAATGTGATTGAAAGGAACTTGAGCAGGAGGGAGTATATAAACATTTGGGAACTGATGGATGATCAGCAATAAAACATAAACAAATGCAAATAAAACTCAGTAACACTTCAGAAAACTAAAACTAATATTGAAAGCAACCTTGAAATCTCAGAATAAAGCCCAAGCTATAAACAAATTTGTGCTTCATGTTTGAACTAACAGTTTTGAAATGATTGTCTGTCTACAAAAGGTATTGGATCAGTTGAACAGGAAAAACAAGAAAAATGCTTCATGCTTATCAAATGATATATAAAAATCAGTGTATACCAAGTTTATATGTTACTCATTCTGAAGGAGGTGTGGACCTCCTCGAAATTGATTACATGTATAAATCAACAGTCGTAGGACTGCATACATATTTGCTGACATCATCAGATTCAAACATAGTGAAAGTTTTAAAATATTAGGAGAAGATGTCTAAGATGACATTCCTGCTCAGTTTAGTAGAAGCATATCGGTGTTAAGCAGGAAGAGAAATCAAACCAGAAGTATACAAAAATCAGACAGCAACTAAATGTGCCAAAAAAATAAAAGAAAGAATATATAAGAAGAATATATGAGAAGGAAAGGAATCTAGAAAAGCAATAAATATTGTGGCAATTAGAGAGATCTCTTGGATCAACCTTATGTGGATCAGGATTAGAAGCAGAAATGGTTATGGAGATGTGAACTGAAACCTAAAGTTGAAAGGTTAATAATGGCGGGAGAGGAAAGTGGACTAAGTACACACTGGTTTACAATGTCCATTGAACGTGAGAGAGAAACAGACAAATGCAGGTTCTGTAAAAAAGAACTGGAAGCAGTTACCTATCTTGTTGCTGGTTGTGATGTACTCATGTCAGAAGGCCTCTATACTGAAAGACACAATAATGTGGCAAGACTGTTGCATTGGGGATTATGCAAACACTACAGTATTGAAGTAGTTGAGAAGCATTGGAAACATGAACCACAAATCATTGTAGAGAATGATGATGTTTATCATTTGCCACAGGTTCCCAATTTCGTACCGATCATTGTGTTAACCTCAAAAAGCTTGGCTGGCTTGAACTTCAAAATCTTATTCTTCTACATCAATTAGTTATCACCCATAAAATTCTCCATTACCCTACTTATACACCCATACTTAACAACCTTGTTGCCCCTTACAGGAATCTTACTTCCCTTCGCTCAGCTAACAAACTGCTAGTAGCTACTCTCCAATCACACAATAATTCTGGTGACTCCCTGTTCACAAATGTTGTTGGCTCGTACTGGAATAAACTTCCCACAGAACTGACTACTTTAGACTCATCACAGCTTTTCGAGAAACAATTAAAGAACTATTTCCAATCACACTGTCTTTGCCCTTGCTTAAATCCTGACTGACCACAGCATCCAACTTTCATTATGGTTCTCTCCATTACCTGTTGTTATACATCCATCTCTTCTACTTGTATCTCCCACTAGTACTACCCCTCCTCTGTAGCTCACCTAGCATCCACTTGGATATTCCTATTCCTATAATGTCACTTTCTCTTTACACTAGATATATTACTGCAACCTGTCAGCTCATCTATTATTTAAACCTGTATGTTCCTTCCTGCTGTGCAAATCTGGTTCTTAAAACTATAGCCTGGCACAAATGTTTATCATAATTGTTAATTCTGTAAATATTGTATAAACTCTATTGTTTGTTATTATTTTTATTGTCTTTTACAATTCCTGCTTCTGCAAAGAATATGGCATTAGCGATCCTAGATGTATTTTTTTACCTGTTAAATTGCTTCTGTACTGTCACTATGCTACGTTGGAATAGTTTTTTGATTTTTATATTTGTCTGTTATTGTGCTGTTTTATGTTATTTACTAGTATATATAGTGGAGCTTTTCTCCTCGGGCCTCTGCTGAAAATGGACATATATCCAGCCAAACTAGCCCAGTCAACAAATGTAAAATAAATAAATAAAAATGTTTATATCACATGGGATCACCCATTACCAACAGTTAAAAAAAAAAAAACAGATGTGAGGAAAAACAAATACAGTAGTCTAGAAAAAAAAGACAAAAGTAGTATTTATCATTGAAATTGCTACACCCAGTAATTACAGTGTCTTACATACAGAGGGACACAAAGTCACAAAATACCAGCATTTGCTGGAAGAAATGAGAGCAATGTGGGAGAAGGCTACCCAGGCAGTTCCAATAGATGTAGGAGCAACAGGTATATAATAAAATTAATTTACAGTTATATTTAGATATGCTACCAATACATGTAACTCCATATGAATTTCTGAAGTAGCCAGTTCTGGGCACATTGTGGGTGCAGTGAAGAACACTTCTGGCTAACATGAAAGACTGAAAAAACACTAATTTCATGAACTTTAAGGTTACCCTGACTTAGGAATGGGGCCCATTCTCTTCATGGTATCAGAAATCCAAAGGACTAGGTGAAATTACTTGTCAAAACAACCACAGGAATACCAACACACATTCCAGTCTTTTTCATTCTTTTTGTATCTACCCTGGTGTCTTAATGATATGCAAGTCATTAAGTCCAACAGCAATTATTTATTTTTATTTTGTATTTAGTTTGTTTGCCGGGGTAGTACACTGATCACAATAGACAATATGCAGGCACAGCCCAGGTACATCTCAAATGAAAAGATGGTTCCTTTCTTGTTGCATTCACAAGAGAAGACAGAAAATTGGAGAAACAGCTCAGTTCCAAAAGACATTCCCTGTCCAAAAGTCATACATTCCTAAGCCAAGAGATAAACACACTGATTCCCGATAAACAAGAAAGAAGAGAAAGGAAAAATACAGTACATTTTGTTTTCCCTTAACACAGTACACTTTAATTGTTTTCCCTTTAGTCTAGTATTACCCCTGGCACCACACAGTGTTCATATGAAAACAAAGCACTAGACTGGATTTTTTCAGTAATATTAAGACTTTTCATGATTGGGTCTTCCTAAAATTATAATAACCATGATACCTCTGTAAGGAGAAAGGAGCATGACCTGACCCATATCATGCTTCAGTAACACTTATTATGCTCACATTTTCCAGTGTCACCCCACGCTGATAATTTACACCAGGGTTGTGGCCTAAGTGCAGCATTTTGCATTGCATCAGTCAGCACTTAACCCCAGTTCTCACTTTTCTGTGAACTTGGTCAGCCTTTCTACATTCTTCACTTCCTTCTACCATCCACTGCTGCACCTCTTTGTGTCATCAGTAAAGAGGCTGGTCCTGTTGTCATTTGCCTCATAAGGCAGAGTTTGAAGAGTTACTGGAGTTAGAATACACAGATGCAGTACTCGTCTAGTCACCTTCCTAACTCTTGATGTCATCCTTCTAACCAAAAATCTCCTGAATCATATAATTCAACCGAGTAACAAACCAGTTGCTCAGTCTTGATCCTACCCCACCCCCTGATGTTTTTCTATCAGGCTTCTCTATGAGTCCTTGTCAAAGGCATTGCTGCATTCATGGTAGAGCACTTCAAGCAGTACTCTCTTGTCAAGTTTACCCACAGCCCAGTCATAAGGCCACATCAGGCTGGACTGGCAGGTCCTTCTATCTATGATTGTGTTACTATTGGTCCCGAATATTACTATCCTCTAATAACACTATCTGACTTCCACTCAAGCTTCTCTCCATGACTTTTCCTACCACTGCTAACAAACTAACAGGCCTGTAGTTCATTGGATTTTTCTTGCCCTTCCACTCCTCAACATATATAAGTGTACCACACTTGTTGTCCTCCTGTCCTCAGTCATTTCTGCACTACTCCATGATCTGTTTCGGAGTTTCATCAGGGGATCTGAAAGCACATTGGAAAGACATCTGAAGACTCTGGAAGGTATCTCATCTGGTCATTGTCATTTATCTTTCCTAAGAGCAGCCAGTTCCTTTTCTGTCCTTGTGTCCTTGCCTTGTCTCCCCCTCTCTCTCCTAACATGGCACCCTCCCTTTGACTTCTTTTGTGAAGACTGTAGCAAAGTGTTCATTCAGTATCTCTGTTTTATCTCAGCCTTCTCTAACTTCCTTCCATATTTTGTTTGCCTGGCCAATTCTGACAGTCCCTTTTTCTTTTCTGCTATGAAAATAAGTTCCCCTTTTTGATGTCTCCTGCCAACTCCTTTTCAACTTTTGCCTTTGTTGCCTATGACTCAGGTTATCCAATTCTGATTAGTGACTTGGACACTCAATGGCAAGACAAGGGGAGTAATGGGCATGCCTATCCTGGGTGGCAAGAGTTTGTATGGAGGGTAACTGGAACACACACAGTTTTGGTGCAAACTGGAACATGCAGGGGATTGCCAGGTTGGAGTAGCAGACTGGCTTCGAGGTATGCCTGATCAGGGCCTGGGCCAGGCATATATCCACAAATATTCCTCATTACAGTCCAAGCTTATGACAATGCTGCTATGCAATGAGATGGGTTAGTGCCACAATATAATCAAGAAAGCTTTCTTCTTTCTGCAGCTAATGGCAGCTCCTTAGTTGTCAACTAAGCCATAATCAGATAGGGACCAATGGGAGGGACTGACAAACCTAGCTCAATGGGTGGAGATTTTGTGCTTAGGTACATAACTAGTGGACAGAGATGAGCTTACAAGGCCACACTGCCATGAATACTGCAATCATGTGTGGGAGGATGGGGGAATTGAACCTTAGATGCAAAAAAAAAAAAACTTTTGCATTTTACTACCTTTGCTACTATTCTGTTAGCCTAATTTTATTGTGAGTCAACAACTTCCCCACCCATCTTTCCATCTGCTGTAGGCTGTCTCAATTATCCTAACTATTAGCCTCATAAGACTATGTAGCCACATTAACCTTCTTCTCCAGTTGTCTCTTTCTTACACCCCTGTTCCTAGCCCTGAAAGCTCCATTTCTGATCCATTCTCATTAGTTAATACACTGATTGTTCCCAGTCTCCTAAGTCAGTCATCCTTGACCCCTTCCCCAAGTAGAGCATATTCATTTCTCCTAAAATTCCAAGCCATTATCTTTGGCTCTGCATTCATACCTTCCCTATAGTTTACCCCCCACATTTGCATGATCACTGCTGACTAACTGTGCCTTAACCTGATTATGTTTTATATATATTTTTTTATAAGATATCTTATGTGGACATCCATGGCACTGTCTCCACTAGTTAGGATCATTCACTGAATTCTACTTTTTCGTAATAGCTTCTTACAACAGCAATCATCTTATATCATGAAGTTTAACCCTTCATGATATAAGACCTTATTCAGCTCACATCACTTCTCTGGCCTTGATTTTAGGATCTCCCAGTCTGCTCCTGGCAGATTCAGATCTCCTTATCATTAATCTCTCCCTCCTACCCCATTTATTTACTATATTACTATATCCTCCATTCTTTTTCTAGTCCTTCCACCCCCTCTTTTTCTGTGTCTGAGGGATGATACCCCATACCAGTTTACTTATTCACTTATTAACCAGGTGACTGGACTGGTTGAAGGAGTGTTTTCACATACAACCCAATCCACAAGGCAAATACTAACAGGATAGATTAACAATGCAGGTACTAGTTAAAATTTCATAGTTGAAAATCAATGATAACATAAATAGAATACATGTACACAGAACACATATTAGTGTTGGACATGTACTTACACTGGACAGTAGATACTAAGTTAATGATGCAAGTTAATACATTACACTGCAATCAGAATTCAAGTTTACATTGGACATACCACTCTGAGGATTGTTTGATACAGTTTAGGCAGCACTACCAACAGAGGTTAATACACTGTGGTATGTTCTTACATATATAAGAACTTAACTTCAACTTTATTACAAAGCTTAAGCATAAAGCTTCTTCCCAAAAAGATGAAGGAATGCCTATGAATATAACAATAATATAAAATGACATACAACTGCTTTGAGTTAATATGACAAGTTAACTACACCAAAGAATGCTAGTAATAAACTTCAAAAACAAATGCCAGGCCATTGCTTCATTTGTGCTTCCCAATATAGATATAAAAACAGCAACAGCTCCCAGCCAGAAAAAAAAAAAAACAATTGTTATTGTCCACAATAGCCCACAGAAATTAAAGCATTAAGTACATAGATGAAACCTTACTGTTTCTTTACACCCATAGAGTGGACTGCACACAAACCAAACATAAACATGCTACAGCTAAGTTGTAACGTAATAGCACTGTTTCTTTTTTACAGACACAAGACAAGTTCCATCCAAGCCAAGGAAAAATATTTTGAGTTAAACTGCAATGCAGGAATATAGCAGATGAGAAATTAGCTACACATGTTATGTTCTGTTATATTATGTTCTGTTATGTTACGATATGATGTGTTATGTGCTATTTTATATGTTATGTTATGTGTTATATGTTATGTTATGTATTATATGTTGTATGTTATGATGTGCTATGTTATGTGTTATATGTTATGTTTTATGTTATGCTATGTGGAATGTTATGTGTTATGTGTTATGTTGTGTTATGTGTTATGTGTTATGCTATGATATGTTATATATGTGTTATGTTATGTTTTGTGTTGTATGTTATGATGTGTTATGTTATGTGTTATTTTATGTATGTTGCGTTATGTGATATATGTTAGGTGCTATGTGTTATATCTTACGTTATGTTATATTATGTTATGTTATGTTATGTGTTATGATATGATGTGTTAGGTGTTATGTTATATGTTATGTTATGTGTTATGTTATGTTATGTGTTGTGTTATGATGTGTTATGTTATATGTTATGCTATGTGTTATGTGTTATATGTTATGTGTTATGTGTTATGTTATATGTTATATGTTATGTTATGTGTTAAGTGTTATGTCACATTATGTTATGTGTTACTTTATGTAAGTGTTATGTTATGTGTTATGCTATGTGCTATATTATGTTATGTTATGATGTATGTTATGTGTTGTGTTATGTTATGTTATGATGTGTTATGTTATGTTCTAATGTGTTATGTTGTGTTATGTTACGTTATGTTATCTGTTGTATTGTGTTATGTTTTATGATGTGTTATGTTAGGTGTCATGTTATACGTTATGTGTTATATTCTATGTTATATGTTATGTTATGTGTTCTGTGTTATGTTATGTCTTATGTTATGTTATGATGTGTTATGTTATGTTATGTGTTATATAGGTTCATAGGTTCATTGGTGTTTACTAGGCTAATCACCACAAGGGCCAGTTTTAGCCTAGTTATGCATCCCTAATCTTTGACAAGTTCTGATGCCCTCAATAAATGTAAGCATGGGCCTGTGTGATGAGCCATTTACAGGTTACCTGTGTCCATTAGAGGTATAGGTGCCAAACCAGGGATGAATGTCTGGTTTCCCATCCAATTGTCCAAGTTGCACTTGAATTGGGTTAGTGAGGAACTCTGCTTCACATAGGTGAGGAGCCTGTTCCATAGACAGCGATAGTCTCTGGGATACATACTTATCTCTCCAGCAGGTCCTATTTATACCACTGGCAAAGTATAAGTCTTTAGAACGGGTAACTCTGGTGCTGTTTGTTTTGTGGATATGCAGGAAGTCATCAGAGTAGGGTCTGACAATGCCCTGTATGCCAAGATTAGATCTCCCCTCAAAAGACTGTAGGAGACAGAATACAGGGATAGGGCCTTTAGGTGGTCTGCATAGGACATATTACTTATGCCTTGTATTCTTTTAGTGAGGAACCTCTGTGGATGTTCCAGTTGTTGGATATGCCTGGTTAGGTACATACAAAAGGAGGCATTGTACTCAATAATAGGTCTAATGAATGTCAAATACAGTGGAACAGTGACTTCCTTGGACTTAGATGCTATACCTTTGTTTATAAGCTGCATAACATAGAATGATTTCCTCACCACTGTAGTTATGTTATGAATTATAGGTGTTATTTTATGTCTTATAGGTGTTATATGTTATGTTATGTGTTATATATTATGTGTTGTATGTGTTATATGTTATGTGTTGTGTTATATATTATGTCTTATGTTATGTTTTATGTGATGTTATGTGTTATATATGTTAGTTATGTTAAGTGTTATGTTATATGTTATGTGTTATGTTAATGTTATGATGTGCTATGTTATATGTTATATGTTATGTTATGATTTACGTTATGTGTTACGTTATGATGTGTTATGTTATATGTTATGTTATGATGTCTTATGTTATGTGTTATATGTTATGTGTTATGTTATATGTTATGTTGTGTTTTGTGTTATGTATTACATGCTATGTTATGGTGTGTTATGTTGTATGTTATGTTATGTGTTATATGTTATGTTATGCTATGTAATGTGTTGTGTGTTATGTTATATTATGTTATGTGTTATGCGTTATGTTATCTGTTATGTGTTGTGTTATGTGTTGTGCGTTATGTGTTGTGTGTTATGTTATCTTCCTCTATGACCTCACATCTGATGCCCCACTTTATGTAGATTGCTAACCCACTGCCATTTCCCCCTTCTCCATTAATCTTGAACAACATCTACTCAAGCACTTTTATGTGCTAATGTCCTCTCCTGCTCAGCTGGTGAACCTGGGAATATTGAGGCAATGTTACAATTGCCTCATGTACACACACAACCCTCTCCTCCTCCCACAAAACACAAATACATGCGAGAGATGCAACTATACGGCCAAACTGGAGGCTGAGCTCTCTCGACATAGGACTGGCATGACCAGACAGGAGGAGAAGGTAACCACACACACTATAGACCCAGTCTCACATAATACCATCACAACCTCAAATCATACACATAAACACACAAAGACATACTCAGAGGCTCTGATCAAAAATCTACCAAAACAGCAGAGGCCACCAAAGCAGACACCTCAGAACACAACACCTGCAACACATAGACCACACAGTCAGAGTGTCAAGCAGTCACAGCCCTTAAGGCCAAACACAATGCCAGACACACTAGTCATTGGTGACTCCATAGTCAGACACGCTGACGTCCCGCTCACCAGACTGAGTAAGGAGAAGGTCACAGTAAGCTGCCTGTCAGGTGCTAGAATCCGCCACATAACGCATGCACTCAGGTCTCTCAACAGCAGGTACAAGTACGACTCAATCATTGTCCACGCTGGTGTTAACGACCTGAGACGTACCTCCTTGGACTACATGAAAAGAGACATAGAGGAGCTCTCTGATTATGTAGCCCAAGCAGGTATGACCCTGACCTTGAGCAGTATCCTACCTTCACCAAGAATGATGCCACAATACAGAGATAAGATGATCAGCTTTAACAATTGGCTTAAACTCTGGTGTCATTCAAAGGGGATCCAATGTCTGTCTGCCTGGGATGACATGCTGGAAAAGCCACGCTGCTTCGCAAGGGACGGCTTGCACTTGTCACCCCTGGGGTTCCGGATTTTGGCAAAGGCTCTTGCCACCCCCATAATGCCTTTTTTAGGCAAGGCTCAAATTCTAAACCTACCACCCTAGAACAAAACAAAGAAAAAAACTAAGGGTAATGCTGCTCAATGCCAGAAGTCTCAACCTCAAGATGCACGCACTCGAGGCCCTTCTCAGTATGGAGAACATCGATGTCTGTGCTGTGACAGAAACCTGGTTCAAGGCTCCTGAGAGCACCCCAGCACTATCAGGTTTTACCTCATATCATGCTCCGCCCCAAAACCCGGACAATACCAAGAAAGGAGGAGGGTATCCATATTCATCAAGGACACCCACACCTCAAGATTGGTGGCATCGCACGATGCATCGGAAACCATCCAGGTGCAATTAACCATAGGCAAGATTGCTCTGCAATTTGTAGCATGTTACAGGCCACCCTCGCAAACTCAGGAACCTCATATGGCCTTCCTGAAAACACTGGAGGGGATAAATGTATCTCCAAACACCATCATACTAGGTGACTTCAACTACCCTAATATAGACTGGGAACACTACTCAAGCCCAAACACTCTAGCCCAAAAGTTCCTGGAATTCATAAATTCAAATGCCATGGAACAACTAGTCACCATCCCCACAAGAGGAGAAAACATACTTGATCTCATCATCACGAACATGGGAGCACAATGTTCAATGCCTAAAGTATACCCCTCACTGGTGAGATCTGATCACAAACTCATCCCGCCCCCACCCGAAATGAAAAAGACCACAGTAAAGAACAGTAAAGAACTTCTCGAAAGCCGACTTCACACTTCTAAAGACTAGTGTGGTCTCCTTTAAGGCCCCTGAGCCGGCGGTTAACATTACTCAAACCGCTGAATCACTTACAAATGCCTTCTACCAGCACCTGCAGGGATGCATGGATCAGGCAATCCCAAGCAAAACAAAGACTCTTTGTACCAAAGGCAAGCGTCCAGTCTGGTGGACCCCAGCCATAAACAAACTCTACAACAAAAGGAGAAAGCTACTACAAGATAGAGCAAAATCCTTAAAAGGTAAGACACCGCTGATCACTATAAGTAAAAGCTAAGAGCTCTCATAAAATCATCCAAAGCTAATTTTGAGAAAAAATAGCTAAGGACTCTAAAGACAACCATAAGGCATTCTTTAGCTATGTCAGAAACCTAGGAGGAAACTCCCAGATATGCTCAGAATTAGTTCAAAATGATGTGAAGATTACTGATCCTACAGACATTGCCAACATACTGGCTGACAGGTTCAGTGCAAACTTCTCCCTAAAGGAGAGATATCTATACCAAATTATTGTAGCCCCCCAAACATCTCTAATGCCCAGGTGAGAACTGCTCTCTCCAAGGCAAAGAACACAGCATCCATGGGACCTGATGGTGTCCCCGGCTGTGTGCTCCATGAACTCAACGAGGAATTAAACCCACAGTTAGGACAGCTGTTTAATCTTAGTCTCACCTCCGGATACGCACCCAGGAGTGGCGACAGCAACTGTGGTCCCACTCCACAAAGGCGGTGCCTCCACCGACCCTGGAAATTACCATCCCATTAGCTTGACAAGCCTTATCTGCAAAGCCATGGAGAGGATCATAATGGATCTCATAAATAAAGACATAGGGAACTTGCAGACTTCGGATCCAACCCAGTTTGGCTTTGTCAAAGGCAGATCATGCCTTTTAAACTTGGTTGACTTTTGAAACAGTCACCAAGGCCATTGACGAGGAAAGGCAGTCCATACAGCCTACCTAGACCTGGCGAAGGCTTTTGATACAATACCTCACTCGGGTATCATTGAAAAACTCATCAACTTAAATGTAAACCCATACATTACAAGATGGGTTGCAAACTGGCTGAGTGACAGAACCCACAGGGTCAGAGTTGCTGGCGCCATGTCAGACTCAAAGCCTGTCACAAGTGGTGTCCCACAGGGCTCAGTCCTGGGCCCACTCTTGTTTGGCATCTACTTTTCTGAAGTACAAGCAAACACAGGAGGGTTATGGCTGACAAAGTTTGCAGATGACTGCAAACTGGGCCGTAGTTGAAAACACATCCAACACAGATATCCTTCAGAAGGGTCTCACAGAAACGGATAACTGGTGCCAGAGCCATGGCCTAAAGTTAAATGCCAAGAAATGCATAGTCATACCCTTCGGGAAAAATAAGGTTACCCTAGCTACCATATAGGTGGCAATCCCTGAACACAGAAGAAGTTATTAGGGACCTGGGAACCCAGGTTGACAGTAGCCTTTCATTCGACACTCATATTGCTAAATTAGTTAGGAAGACCTTCTACATTGCCCACCTTATCATGAAGGGATTCACATCTAGATCAAGGGAAGTCATAGTCTCACTATACTCATCACTCATCAGACCAATGATCGAGTACAATGCCCCATTCGGAATGTATCTGACCCGACACTTGCAGCAGCTGGAGAGGGCACAAAAGTTCCTCACCAAAAGGATAAAGGGTCTCAAAAATCTGTCTTATGCTGCCCAACTGAAAGAACTCCAGTTATATTCAGTTGCTTACCGCTTGCTCAGAGGTGACCTATGCCTGACATACAAGGCCATGTCAAACCCAGATTTGATGAACATGTTTCATCTCAAAAAATCTAGATCCCTCAGAGCCACAAGGGCGGGAGACTTAAACCTTGACACAGTTATTAATAGGACGTGCTGGAGGGATAGATTCATCACCCAAAGACTCCCTATGCTGTGGAACAAAATCCCGGTTTATGTGAGGCAGAGCACCTCGCTGGCCTTGTTCAAGAGGAATCTTGACCAATGGATGGGAGATCGCAGATACACCCCAGGGGTTACCTCAGTGTCACTGCTCGACAGAGGCACAGCAAAATAATGGGCATAGTTTCTCCAAACTAAAGGGGTGGCGTAAGCCACAAAACTATGGGCTAGGCTTATAAATGCCCTCGGGCAGATAGCCTAGTATGAACCTATGAACCTATGAACCTATGTTCCCACCCCTTGTTTCCCTGACCCATGTTTCTGTGAAACCAGCAATGTCTACCCCATCCTCCTGCATCACTATCCTTCTACACAGACTCTTGCATTACAAAGCCAAGAACTGAACTGGGGAACCTGTTGCTGTGAGGCGACAACTCTAAACTCTGTGCCATCCAATCTATGTCATATCAACTGTGACCTCAAATGATCCTGCTGCTTTCCCTGACTTCATTTTCCTTAGAATTAATCTTACTACTTCCATGGTGGGCTCCTGCTGTTCCCTCATTGTAGGCTGTGTCTGGGGAAGTACAGCTTCTGTGTAGTTTTCTTCATTTGAAGCTGCTCGAAGTACTCTTCCATCTCTCTTTGATGTTGTGTGTACTGGTGAGCAGATTGCTGTTGGCATCCCTTATGAAGGGTGTCTGACCATCTTTTTTAGCTTTTTGTTTTTGTCCTGCAACCAAATATACTTTCTTTGTGCCATCTACTGAGTCACCTTCCAGTAGTTGGTAGAGTGCCTCTGATGCCTTGTTCTTTGCTATTGCAACTCCTTTTTTAGTCATCTTGTTAGCCATCCCGTATTCCTTCCTAGTGTTATCTGTCTTTTCACTTCCCACTTCTTCCTGCACTCCTCCTTTCTTTTGATGACCTCCTGGACTTGTGCATTCTTCCAACAGCATTCCTTATGTACCTTATTTCCATCCCTGACTCATCTACATATATGTTGTGTAGTCCTCACAAATGCTGTTTTGAGGTGCTCCAATCCTCTTCAACTCCACTTATTTCTTTTCTTCTTGAGGTGCTAGACCCATAAGCAAGTCCCAGAACTGTTGTGTTTTCTCTCCAGTCATCTTCTAGATCTTCAGTCTGGTCTCTGTTGACCTTGGAAGCCTTCTATGATCACTGCTTGCAACTGACTGTGGCAACCAGTGTTTTTTTTACAGTGGGCTTACTTATTCACTGGGGATGAATTTACAATCACTGATTCTACCCCATTGTCCTTTCCTTACTAGGAGGAACTCTGCACGAGTTGCACATTAGGTGCTCTTGTATGCGATCTTGTGACAGTATCACTTTTGAAACATGTGTTGGCTACTATCAAGCCATTTGCCAGACAGAAGTCTAGAGTGGCCTCTCCTTCTTTATTCCTATTGCCCCACTCATGTGGACCCAGGCAGTCTTCATATCCTTTTCTGTTTGTCCTGAAATGTGCATTCAGGTCAGCCATTATCAACACCAATTTCTGTTGTCCTGCTTTATAAAGTAATAAATATTTCATATATGTCTATATCTATCTGTATCTATCTGTATCTATTACATATGTATATATATCTACATAAATACATTGTGTGTGTGTGTGTGTGTGTGTGTGTGTGTGTGTGTGTGTGTGTGTGTGTGTGTGTGTGTGTGTGTGAGTATTTCTCTCTCTCTCTCTATATATATATATATATATATATTTATAGATATAATACATACAGTGTATATATATATATATATATATATATATATATATATATATATATATATATACACACACACACATATATATATGTATATATACATATATACACACACACACACACACACACACACAAGTATGTGTGCATTATAGGGTTTGGGGATAAATTGGGTAAGAGGATAGATTGAGTGTGTGTGATTTTGAGTGTTTAGGGTTAGGTTAAGGGACAAAGTGTGTGTGTGTGTGATTTTGAGTGTTTAGGGTTAGGTTAAGGGACAAAGTGTGTGTGTGTGTGTGTGTGTGTGTGTGTGTGTGTGTGTGTGTGTGTGTGTGTGTGTGTGTGTGTGTGTGAGTGATTTTGAGTGTTTAGGGTTAGGTTAAGGGACAAAGTGTGTGTGTGTGTGTGTGTGTGTGTGTGTGTGTGTGTGTGTGTGTGTGTGTGTGTGTGTGTGTGTGTGTGTGTGTGTGTGTGTGTGTGTGTGTGTGTGTGTGTGTGTGATTTTGAGTGTTTAGGGTTAGGTTAAGGGACAAAGTGTGTGTGTGTGTGTGTGTGTGTGTGTGATTTTGAGTGTTTAGGGTTAGGTTAAGGGACAAAGTGTGTGTGTGTGTGTGATTTTGAGTGTTTAGGGTTAGGTTAAGGGACAAAGTGTGTGTGTGTGTGTGTGTGTGTGTGTGCGTGATTTTGAGTGTTTAGGGTTAGGTTAAGGGACAAAGTGTGTGTGATTTTGAGTGTTTAGGGTTAGGTTAAGGGAAAAAGTGTGTGTGTGTGTGATTTTGAGTGTTTAGGGTTAGGTTAAGGGACAAAGTGTGTGTGTGTGTGTGTGTGTGTGTGTGTGTGTGTGTGTGTGTGTGTGTGTGTGTGTGTGTGTGATTTTGAGTGTTTAGGGTTAGGTTAAGGGACAAAGTGTGTTTGTGTGTGTCTGTGTGTGTGTCTGTGTGTGTGTCTGTGTGTGTGTCCGTGTGTGTGTCCGTGTCCAAATGTGTGATGAGAGTCCCAACGGTCTTTTGTAGTGGTAGTGTTATGGGAACAGCTTTTTTTTTTTGCTTAAGATGCAGGTTAGAGTTATGGACAGGGTTATCACCTGTTACTGCATTTAACTTAATATTGCACTTGGAATCCTTGTTTGTTACTATTTGACTGTATTTGTAGCAAATTCTTCTGTGTAAGCTGTAGTAGCTGATTCATAGCATTTATAAGTGTTTGCTGTACCTGTTTCTGCCTGTTTTGTGAAAAAAAAGAAAAAAATATCTCTTGTTTTTCCTGCTTTACTAGTTTAGTCCAGTTTCAGAGTTGCTGATTCCTGGGCTTTGGTTGTAGTTCCTGTGTACTGTTTCCTTGCCTTATTTGGGGGAAGGGAAGCTACCTTGCTTTCCTGCTTTACTAGTTTAGTCCAGTTTCAGAGTTGCTGATTCCTGGGCTTTAGTTGTAGTTCCTGTGTACTGTTTCCTTGCCTTATTTGGGGGAAGGGAAGCTACCTTGCTTACCAGTGGGAGTGGGAAGCATTGAGCTGCCTTTGTCCAGTTTTGTGAGGTTTCAGCCAGTAACTAGTAGTTTATTGGTCGTTTTGGGCCAGTTTCTAGCTTTTCCAGCCCCTGGTATAAAACTTTCAGCTTGTACCTACTCAGCACAGACTCCACGTGGGCCAGCAGAGTAATCCAGGCTGCAGAGAGCTGAATAAGCGACTTTTCTTGATACTAAGTATATTTTTGTTGCTTTCCACATCTGAATACCTAGCGACTGTATTTCGCCTGCCTTTCTGTTACATTGAAGCTGTTTTTACTGCATTTAACTTAATATTGCACTTGGAATCCTTGTTTGTTACTATTTGACTGTATTTGTAGCAAATTCTTCTGTGTAAGCTGTAGTAGCTGATTCATAGCATTTATAAGTGTTTGCTGTACCTGTTTCTGCCTGTTTTGTGAAAAAAAAAAAAAAAGAAAAAAAAAAAAAAATATCTCTTGTTTTTCCTGCTTTACTAGTTTAGTCCAGTTTCAGAGTTGCTGATTCCTGGGCTTTGGTTGTAGTTCCTGTGTACTGTTTCCTTGCCTTATTTGGGGGAAGGGAAGCTACCTTGCTTACCAGTGGGAGTGGGAAGCATTGAGCTGCCTTTTGTCCAGTTTTGTGAGGTTTCAGCCAGTAACTAGTAGTTTATTGGTCGTTTTGGGCCAGTTTCTAGCTTTTTCCAGCCCCCTGGTATAAAACTTTCAGCTTGTACCTACTCAGCACAGACTCCACGTGGGCCAGCAGAGTAATCCAGGCTGCAGAGAGCTGAATAAGCGACTTTTCTTGATACTAAGTATATTTTTGTTGCTTTCCACATCTGAATACCTAGCAACTGTATTTCGCCTGCCTTTCTGTTACATTGAAGCTGTTTTACTGCATTTAACTTAATATTGCACTTGGAATCCTTGTTTGTTACTATTTGACTGTATTTGTAGCAAATTCTTCTGTGTAAGCTGTAGTAGCTGATTCATAGCATTTATAAGTGTTTGCTGTACCTGTTTCTGCCTGTTTTGTGAAAAAAAAAAAAAAAAGAAAAAAATATCTCTTGTTTTTCCTGCTTTACTAGTTTAGTCCAGTTTCAGAGTTGCTGATTCCTGGGCTTTGGTTGTAGTTCCTGTGTACTGTTTCCTTGCCTTATTTGGGGGAAGGGAAGCTACCTTGCTTACCAGTGGGAGTGGGAAGCATTGAGCTGCCTTTTGTCTAGTTTTGTGAGGTTTCAGCCAGTAACTAGTAGTTTATTGGTCGTTTTGGGCCAGTTTCTAGCTTTTTCCAGCCCCTGGTATAAAGCAGCTTAAACGTTAGCGATTTAGAGCGATTTAGCGAGCTGCCACTGTTGCACACTAGGGCAGTGCCGGTTAAGCAGGTTTAAACTATTCGGGCTACCTAAAGTCCACTCTTCAAATTTTCCCTTAAAACTACCTTCCTCGAACTATACTACTGATCAAATCAGCGTATCCTATAACTAAAAGATCAACTCTACTTGACTCCAAGTAGACTATTCTCTATCTATTAAACCTAGCACTTGCTCCTACAGTACTTATTACCTTGATACGGCACTCTTGTCATAGATAGTACCCCAAAAGGCAACCCCCATTTCTCGGTCACCCACGCCCCGGAATCTTTTTAAAGTTTTTCGTCTACCCTTCTAGCATGTCGAGGGATCAGTTGCTAGTGTCCTCTCCTGCTCAGCTGGTGAACCTGGGAATATTGAGGCAATGTTTCAATTGCCTCATGTACACAGACAACCCTTTCCTCCTCCCACAAAACACAAATACATGCGAGAGATGCAACTATACGGCCAAACTGGAGGCTGAGCTCTCTCAACATAGGACTGGCAAGACCAGTCAGGAGGAGAAGGTTACCACACACACTATAGACCCAGTCTCACATAGTACCATTACAACCTCAAATCATACACATAAACACACAAAGACATACTCGAAGGCTCTGATCAAAAATCTACCAAAACAGCAGAGGCCACCAAAGCAGACACCCAAACAACCACCACCTCAGAACACAACACCGCAACACATAGACCTCACAGTCAGAGTGTCAAACAGTCACAGCCCTTAAGGCCAAACACAATGCCAGACACACTAGTCATTGGTGACTCCATAGTCAGACACACTGATGTCCCGCTCACCAGACTGAGTAAGGAGAAGGTCACAGTAAGCTGCCTGTCAGGCGCTAGAATCCGCCACATAACGCAAGCACTCAGGTCTCTCAACAGCAGGTACAAATATGACTCAGTCATTGTCCACGCTGGTGTAAACGACCTGAGACATACCTCCTTGGACTACATGAAAAGAGACATTGAGGAGCTCTCTGATTATGTAGCCCAGGCAGGTATGACCCTGACCTTGAGCAGTATCCTACCTTCACCAAGAATGATGCCACAATACAGAGATAAGATGATCAGCTTTAACAATTGGCTTAAAACTGGTGTCATTCAAAGGGGATCCAGTATCTGTCTGCCTGGGATGACATGCTGGACAAGCCACGCTGCTTCGCAAGGGACGGCTTGCACCTGTCACCCCTGGGATTCCGGATATTGGCAAAGGCTCTTGCCATTTTAGGCAAGGCTCAAATTCTAAACCTACCACCCTAGAACACAAAAAGGAAAAAACTAAGGGTAATGCTGCTCAATGCCAGAAGTCTAAATCTCAAAATGCACGCACTCGAGGCCCTTCTCAGTATGGAGAACATCGATGTCTGTGCTGTGACAGAAACCTGGTTCAAGGCTCCTGAGAGCACCCCAGCGCTATCAGGTTTTACCTCATATCATGCGTTCCGGCCCCAAAATCCGGACAATACCAAGAAAGGAGGGGGGGGTATCCATATTCATCAAGGACACCCACACCTCAAGACTGGTGGCAACGCACGATGCATCGGAGACCATCCAGGTGCAATTAACCATAGGCAAGACTGCTCTGCAAATTGTAGCATGTTACAGGCCACCCTCACAAACTCAGGAAACTCACATGGCCTTCCTGAAAACACTAGAGGGGATAAATGTATCACCAAACACCATCATACTAGGTGACTTCAACTACCCTAATATAGACTGGGAACACTACTCAAGCCCAAACACCCTAGCCCAAAAGTTCCTGGAATTCATAAACTCAAATGCCATGGAACAACTAGTCACCATCCCCACAAGAGGAGATAACATACTTGATCTCATCATCACGAACATGGGAGCACAATGTTCAACACCGAAGTATACCCCTCACTGGTGAGGTCAGATCACAAACTAATCTCGCTGGAGGTCCTCATCCCACCCCACCTGAAATAAAAAAGACCACAGTAAAGAACTTCTCAAAAGCCGACTTCACACTTCTAAAGACTAGTGTGGTCTCCTTTCAGGCCCCCGAGCCGGCGGAAAACAATACTCAAGCCGCTGAATCACTTACAAACGTCTTCTACCAGCACCTGCAGGACTGCATGGATAAGGCAATCCCAAGCAAAACAAAGACTCTTTGTACCAAAGGCAAGCGTCCAGTCTGGTGGACCCCAGCCATAAACAAACTCTACAACAAAAGGAGGAAGCTACTACAAGATAGAGCAAAATCCTTAAAAGGTAAGACACCCTTGATCACTATAAGTAAAAAACTAAGAGCACTCATAAAATCATCCAAAGCAAATTTCGAGAGAAAAATAGCTAAAGACTCAAAAGACAATCATAAGGCCTTCTTTAGCTATGTTAGAAACCTAGGAGGAAACTCCCAGATATGCTCAGAACTAGTTCAAAATGATGTGAAGATTACTGATCCTACAGACATTGCCAACATACTGGCTGACAGGTTCAGTGCAAACTTCTCCCCCCCCCAAAAGGAGAGATATCTATACCAAATGAGTGCAGCCCCCCAAACATCTCCAGCGCCCAAGTGAGAACTGCTCTCTCCAAAGCAAAAAACACAGCATCCATGGGACCCAATGGTGTCCCCGGCTGTGTGCTCCATGAACTCAATGAGGAATTAAACCCACAGCTAGGACAGCTGTTTAATCAAAGTCTTACCTCTGGATACGTACCCAGGGAGTGGCGCACTGCAACTGTGGTCCCACTTCACAAAGGCGGTGCCTCCACAGACCCTGGAAATTACCGGCCCATTAGCTTGACAAGCCTTATCTGCAAAGCCATGGAGAGGATCATAATGGACCTCATAAATAAAGACATAGGGAATTTGCAGACTTTGGATCCAACCCAGTTTGGCTTTGTCAAAGGCAGATCATGCCTTTTAAAATTGGTTGACTTTTTCGAACAGTCACCAAAGCCATTGATGAGGGAAAGGCAGTCCATACAGCCTACCTCGATCTGGCTAAGGCCTTCGATACAATACCCCACTCGGGTATCATTGAAAAACTCATCAGCTTAAATGTTAACCCATACATCACAAGATGGGTTGCAAACTGGCTGAGTGACAGAACCCACAGGGTCAGAGTTGCTGGCGCCATGTCAGACTCAAAGCCTGTCACAAGTGGTGTCCCACAGGGCTCAGTCCTGGGCCCACTCTTGTTTGGCATCTACTTTTCCAAGTACAAGCAAACACAGGAGGGTTATGGCTGACAAAGTTTGCAGATGACTGCAAACTGGGCGCCATAGTAGAAAACACATCTGACACAGATATCCTTCAGAAGGGTCTCACAGAAATGGATAACTGGTGCCAGAGCCACGGCCTAAAGTTAAATGCCAAAAAATGCATAGTCATACCCTTCGGGAAAAACAAGGTTACCCCAAGCTACCAAATAGGTGGCAATCCACTGAGCACAGAAGAAGTTATCAGGGACCTGGGGACCCAGGTTGATAGTAGTCTGTCATTCGACACCCATGTAGCTAAAGTAGTTAGGAAGTCCTTCTACATTGCCCACCTTATCATGAAGGGATTCTCATCTAGATCAAGGGAGGTCATAGTCTCCCTTTACGCATCACTCATCAGACCAATGATTGAGTACAATGCCCCATTCGAATGTATCTGACCCGACACTTGCAGCAGCTGGAGAGGCCACAAAAGTTCCTCACCAAAAGGATAAAGGGTCTCAAAAATCTGTCCTATGCTGCCCGACTGAAAGAACTCCAGCTCTATTCAGTCGCCACCGCTTGCTCAGAGGTGACCTTTGCCTAACATACAAGGCCATGTCAAACCCAGATTTGATGAATATGCTTCACCTCAAAAATCTAGATCCATCAGAGCCACAAGGGCGGAGACTTAAACCTCGACACGGCTATTAATAGGACGTGCTGGAGAGATAGATTCATCACCCAAAGACTCCCTATGCTGTGGAACAAAATCCCGGTACATGTGAGGCAGAGCACCTCGCTGGCCTTGTTCAAGAGAAATCTTGACCAATGGATGGGAGATCGCAGATATACCCCAGGAATTACCTCAGTGTCACTGCTCAACAGAGGCACAGCAAAATAATGGGTATAGTTCCCCATACTAAAGGGGTGGCGTAAGCCACAAAACAATGGGCTAGGCTTATAAATGCCCTCGGGCAGATAGCCTAGTATGAACCTATGAACCTATGAACCTATGAAAGACTACCTTGTCATGGCCTGAGTCACCTTTGTTTGCTCCACTGTTATATTATACATCTCTTTTTACCTTCTGTCTGCCTGAATACTAACCCCCTATTTCTCCTTCTGTGGCACTTCATTCTCCTTCAGTCTTATTTATTTTAAGAGTACCAATATTTAGGCATATCTCTCTAGCCCAGTGTTAAGCAATGCTGTCCTATGTGACCTCAGATGGAGCTTGCAAATAGTATCTCTGCCTGTCAAGTCTCCCCAGTCATCCTAGTATTCTAAACATTCATAGCAGATGGAATTATTTAAAGTCTATTCACTTCCATCTAATGCCTGATAGTCCACATAATTTTCACTTCTGTTTTTAACTTTACCACTTGTTGGTTTCCTTGATGCTTTTCTAGTATTTTAGATTTCAGACCTTAATGTTTGTTTGTTTCAAATAATGCTACTATTTGTAACAAGTGTATTTGTAAATTTAGTTACCTATTCCAGTTCATGTGTTAGTAGCTTAAGAGAGGATGACTATTTCTTTTCCACCTATCACATCATCAGCTCTTAAATACTGAGTCTGAAATGTTAAATCCCATTAATTTAACATATTTTTGTGACCTTAAATTTGCAACACCTGCGTATAAAAAAAGAGAATAAAGTAATAGTTTAAATGGTATGCTTGCAGGGGCAGGTCAAGTATTTCTTCAACATCCTCCTTATCCGTCCATAAGCTTTCATTAACATGCACTTCTAAGACACTCTCCTTTATGGGAGCTACATTTTGCTACACTTTTCCTAACACAGTTAGGGAATTATCAGCCAGTACTTCTTACAACCAAGAACATAAATCATGTTTGGAAGAAGAAGCTACTTGTAATTACATATGTCACGTTATCTAACTCAGATTCTTTGTCAGATAGTTCCTCCTGTACAATATGGTCACTCTGCTTTTTGTTTCAAACTTTTTTGTTTTGTTTTGTTGTTATTATTTTACACTTTGTCTGTTCTGCTAGTTCTGTTTCTTTCGATTTGCTTTTACTATTCTATAACCAGATTGTGATTGAAAAAAGCCCCAGGCCTAGTTCACCTACCTGTAAATAAAAATAAAATAAATAAGGGCACAAGGTGGAGATCACAGCTTAGTGAGAAGTTTGCCAAAATTAACTAGGGGACAGACAGGTGGTAGGTAATATTTAGTATAAAGTTGTAAAACCTTTTTAGCTGGTTTCACTGTGTGAAAGGTATCAACTGGAAATTTTCTCCATTTGTTAAGCATCTGTTCATTTGTTCTGATTTTTTGCCAAAAAGTGCATCATATAACTGAATTGTTTGCAGCTAAAAACATTCTGTAGAGTCTCCTTGCTCCTTTTCTGTTTAAAACTTTCATTTAGTGTCTCACTGCTGTTTTTCTGCTGTGATAAACATTTCTGTAGTGTTTTCTGCCTAAAATAGTGTAGCTAGTAGCTGTAGTATAGCCCAGTTCAGGTTTGCTGTCTCTGGGCCTGGTCGTTTGTTTGCAGTACCTGTTCTGAGCACATTTTCCAGGCAATCCTGGATTAGCAGAAGCCATTCTTTACCTTAGTGAGAGGATTGTGCTGATTGGCCACTGACTAGTAAAGGTTGGCTTGTCTAGGGCTTGGAGAAAGCACTAATTGGTTATTTTCAGCTTTTTTTAAGTTGTTTCAGGTTTGTATGTTCTGGTATTTAAGCCCTACCCTTGAGAGGATTTCTGCTTATTCACACTGAGCTGAACGGAGGAGGGGCACTGATCACAAATCTGATCTGTGATATATAACAATAAGTAGCCTGTTTTCTGGCTTATTTTTACTAGTTATTGCTTATTCTACCATTTATTGCACTTTTTTATTGTCTGCTGCCTACTTTTTACTGTATTTTATTGCTATAAACTAATCTGCACTGTTGTATGTGAATTATCTGCCTTATGGGGCCTGTTAAATCACTTTTGTCACTGTCATACTGTTTGTAAACCTTTTTTGCTGGTTTCACTGTGTGAAAGTTATCAACTGGAAATTAACCCCCTTAGTTTCTTAACCTTGAATTATCTTCTGTTCCTCCTTTCTCCCTTTTCACTTTAATTAAAAAAAAAACACTTTATTCAGCTGCTCTTACAGTATTTGCATTTCCTCCTCCTACTGTATTACTTCATCTTGCTTTTTCTGCTACTTCTTTTCTAAATTGTTCAATTGCATCTTTTCAACTGCATTTATTACTGCATGCTTTTAGCCTGTTTACATTTTAAGTGTTATTCTAAGCCTCTTAGTTTTGGTTTAAGCACTTGGGCTTTAGGCCTACCCCTTAGGTCTCCCTGGCCTCTCTCCCTCAGACTCTGGCAAATATGGATGGACAGTTTCCTACAGTTACTCCTGCCAGCCTGGTTGATATGGGCATCCTGAGACAGTGTAGCAACTGCCTCATGTACATGGACAACCATCTGCTACTACCGGCTAGGAGCACAATTTGTGAGAGATGCAATTACATAAAGAAGCTAGAGTCTATGCTCTCTCTCTCTCACAAACCAGTATATCTAGCACTGAGAAGGCTGTCAACACAATCACTACACGTCAAACACCACCTAGAACTACACAACAAACACCCACATCTGTGAAGGTTCTCAACAAAAACAAACCCAAACAAAGGAGATCTCAGAAGCAAAAACACACGTGAACTCTACAACCCTCCACACCACATACCATGCATAGTCTACACATCAGTGTCTCGCAACTACTAAGGCCTAACCATAAACCCAACATATATGTTCATAGGTTCATAGGTTCATACTAGGCTATCTGCCCTAGGGCATTTATAAGCCTAGCCAGAGTATGTTTGGCTTTTGCCACCCATTTTAAATTAATTTTGCTATGCCCTTTTTCGAGGTTAGTATACTGTGCCTCTGTCTAACAGTGACACAGAAGTGATACCCGGGGTAAACCTATGATCTCCAATCCACTCATCAAGATTCCTCTTGAAGAGAGTCAATGAGGGACTCTGCCTAACCTGGACTGGGATTTTATTCCAGAGTGAAGGGAGCCTCTGGGTTATGAATCTGTCCCTCCAGCATGTCCTATTTATTTCAGTGCTGAGGTTCAAGTCTCTCGAGTGTGTAGCTCGATGGGATTTGGATTTTTTGAGGTGCAGCATGTCCCTTAATTCCGGGTTGGACATGGCTTTATACGTCAGGCACAGATCACCTCTGAGCAGGCGGTATGCCACTGAGTAGAGCTGGAGTTTCTTTAACTGGGCAGCATATAGCATCTGTTTGAGCCCTTTGATCCTCTTGGTGAGGTACTTTTGGGGTCTTTCCAGTTGCTGCAGGTGTTTGGTAAGGTACATCCCAACAAGGGCATTGTACTCAATTATGGGCCTGATGAGGGATGAGTAAAGAGGCACGATGACCTCCCCTAATCTAGATGTGAATCCCTTCATGATTAGGTGGGCTATATACAATGTTTTTCTAGCCCATTTGGCCACGTGGTTGTCAAATGAGAGATTGCTATCAACTTGGGTCCCCAGGTCCCTAATTACTTCTTCTGTACTTAATGGATTATCACCTATGTGGCAATTTGTGGGCACTTTGTTTTTGCCAAAGGGGATGACTATACACTTTTTGGCATTTAGCTTGAGGCCATGGCTCTGGCACCAGTTGTCTGTTTCTATGAGGCCCTTTTGGAGGATGCTTGTGTCAGCTGGAGAGTCGATTATGGCGCCCAGTTTGCAGTCATCTGCAAACTTGGTCAGCCACAGTTCTTCTGTGTTGGCCTGTACCTCCGAGAAATATATACCGAACAAGAGAGGTCCCAGGACTGAGCCTTGTGGGATGCCACTTGTAACTGGTTTGGAGTCTGACATGGCTCCAGCAATTTTAACCATGTGGGTTCTGTCCTTGAGCCAGTTTGCAACCCATCTAGTGACATAGGGGTTTATATTTAAGCTGGTGAGCTTATCTATAATGCCCGAGTGGGGTATTGTATCGAAGGCTTTTGCGAGGTCCAGGTAGGCTGTGTGGACCACCTTCCCTTTGTCAATGGCCTTGGTGACTGTTTTAAAGAAGTCGACCAGGTTTAAGAGGCAGGATCTGCCCTTAACAAAGCCGAACTGGGTAGGATCCAGTGTCTGTAGGTCCCCAATATCTTTATTTATGAGGTCCATGATGATCCTTTCCATAGCTTTGCAGACCAAGCTAGTCAGGCTTATGGGGCGATAGTTCCCAGGGTCCGTTGAAGCACCACCTTTGTGGAGAGGGACCACTGTTGCTGTACGCCACTCTTTGGGTACATATCCTGTAGTAAGGCTGAGATTGAACAGTAGTTTTATGTTTGGGTTTAGCTCTTCTTGGAGTTCATGTAGGATGCAGCCCAGGACACCATCTGGTCCCATTGATGCTGTGTTTTTTGCTTTGGAGAGGGCGGCTCTTACCTGAGCATCTGAGATGTCAGGGGGGCAGCACTCTGCTGGGATAGATATTTGCCCTTTTGGTGGGGGGGGGAGAAGTTTGCGCTGATCCTGTCAGCTAGGATGTTGGCAATGTCTGTGGGTTCGGTGTATGTTTTGTCATTTTGGACTAATTCTGAGCATATCTGGGAATTCCCACCCAGGTTCCTAACATAACTAAAGAAAGCCTTGTGATTATCCTTAGTGTCCTGTGCAATTTTTCTCTCGAAGCTGGCCTTAGACGATTTTATGAGTGCCCTTAGTTTTTTGCTAATACTGATCAGAGATGCCTTCCCTTTTTGGGATTTTGCTCTATTATGTAGTAGCTTCCTCCTTCTATTGTATAGTTTGTTTATGGCTGGGGTCCACCAGACAGGATGTCTGCCTTTGGAGGATTGGGTCTTGGTTTTATTTGGGATTGTATGATCCATGCATACCTGAAGGTGTTCATAGAATGCATTTATAAAGGATTCTACGGTCTGGGCCGTATTTTCCACAGGCCCGGGGGCTTTAAAGGATTCCACCTCGGTTTTGAGGAGTGTGAAATTTGCTTTAGAGAAGTTTTTCACTGTGGTTTTCTGGGCAGGGGGTGGGGTCGGGATGTGAATATCCAGTGAGATCAGTTTATGGTCTGATCTTACCAGTGAGGGATACACTTCTTGTCTGGAGCATAGAGTCCCCATGTTGGTGATTATCAGGTCCAGTATGTTTTCCCCTCTTGTGGGAGTGGTAACAAGTTGTTCCATAGCATTTGAGTTTATGAATTCTAGGAACCTTTGGGCTAGGGTGTTGGAGCTAGAGTAATGCTCCCAGTCTATGTTTAGGTAGTTGAAGTCGCCCAATATAATGGTGTTTGGAGAGACCTTCATATTTTCCAGTGCTCTCAGGAAGGCCGAGTGGGGTTCCTGTGTTTGGGAGGGTGGTCTTTAGCAGGCTATAAACTGGAAGGCAGTTTTACCCACTGTTAGTTGCACATGCATAGTCTCTGATGCTTTGTGCTTTGCTACCAACCTGGAGGTGTGGGTATCTTTGATGAATATCGATACTCCCCCTCCTTTTGTGGTTCAGTCCAAGTTTGGGGTCGAAAAGCATGGTATGAGGTATAACCTGGTAGTGCTGAGGTGCTCTTGGGAGCCCTGAACCAGGTTTCTGTTACTGCACAGATATCAATGTTCTCCATGCTAAGGAGAGTTTCAAGTGCGTGCATCTTGAGGTTTAGACTTCTGGCATTGAGTAGCATTACTCTTAGTTTCTTATCTCTTGTGATACCTATGGAGGTGGGTTTGTCTTTTGAGCCTTGCCTAAAAAAGCACTATGGGGGTAGCAAGAGCCTTTGCCAATATCCAAAAGCCCAGGGGTGACAGGTGCAAGCCGTCCCTAGTGAAGAATCGTGGCTTGTCGAGCATATCATCCCAGACTGACAGGCATTGGATCCCCTTTGAATGACACCAGTACTTAAGCCATTTGTTGAAATTGATCATGTTGTCTTTATATTGTGGCATCATTCTTGGTGAGGGTAAGATGCTACTCAAGGTCATGGTCATACCGGCTTGGGCTACATGCTCAGAGAGCTCCTCTATGTCTCTTTTCATGTAGTCCAGGGTGGTACATCTCAGGTCATTCACACCAGCATGGACAATGACTGAGTCATATTTGTACTTGCCTTGGAGTGACCTGAGTGCTTGTGTTATGTGGCGGATCCTAGCGCCCGACAGGCTGCTCACCGTGACCTTCTCCTTGTTCAGCCTGGTGAGCGGCACGTCAGTGTGCCTGATGATAGAGTCACCTATTACAAGTGTATCAGGTGTGTTGTTTAGCCTTAAGGGCTGTGACTGTTCGGCACACTGGCTTTGTGAGATATGTGTTGCACGTGTTTTGTTTTGGGGTAGCGGTTGCTTGGGTGTCTGCTTTGGAGGTCTCTGCTGCTTAGGCAGTTTGGCTATATGGTTGCATCTCTCACATGTGTTGGAATTTGTTGGGAGGCGGAGAGGGTTGTCTGTGTACATGAGGCAGTTGTAACATTGCCTCAAGATTCCCAGGTTCACCAGCTGGACCGGAGAGGAGATTGACAACTGACCTTTGGACATGCTAGAGTAATATTGGGAATTCCTTTATAATTGAAAACAAGGGCCAATGGGGAGTGAGGGTGTAGTGCTTTTAATTTTTAGTGCTGACTTATATAATTGCTTTAGTGAGCAAGTGCCAGGTAACTTAAGTGCAATGTGTTACAGGTAACTTAAATGCAAAAATGACAAACAGTAACTTGAGTCATAGGAGACTCCATTGTAAGACACGCAGATGTGCCTCTCATCAGATAAAGAGAAAGTCACGGTTAGTTGTTTGTCAGGTGCCAGAATCCACTATATCACACACATACTCAAGTCTCTCAACAACAGGGACTGTTATGACTCTGTCATAGTCCATGTTGGTGTGAATGACCTGAGACATACCTCTCTGGACTATATGAAGACAGACATGATTGAGCTCAGTGAATATGTGTCCCAGGCAGGTATGTCCCTAGCCTTAAGCAGCATTCTACCATCACCCAGAATGATGCCTCAATACAAACAGAAAATGATTGACTTTAATAATCGGCTTAGTTTCTGGTGTCATTCCAAGAGGATCCAGTACCAGACAGCCTGGGAAGATATGATCAACATATCGTGATGCTTTGCTAGAGATGGCCTGCATCTGTCTCACTTGGGCTTCAGGCTTCTGGCAAAGGCCCTTGCCTCCTGCATAAAGCCTTTTTTAGGAAAAGTCATGAGATTGATACTATCGACATAAACATTTCAACAAAACGCAAATTAAAGGTCATGCTGCTAAATGCTAGAAGTCTAAACATGAAACTGCACTCACTGCAAGCATTCTTAACCCTGGAAGGTGCTGACATTTGTGCAGTCACAGAAACCTGGTTCAAAGCTGCAGACAGCACCCAGCCTTACCTGGTTACTCATCCTATCATACATTCAGACCCCAACTGTGGGCAGCAAAGCCAAAGGAGGTGGAGTTTCAATATATATTAAAGACACACATGCCTCTAGGCTGGTCAAACAGTATGACACACAGGAGACACTCTAGGTGCAGTTAACCATTGACAAGACCCCTATTCAAATCATAGCTAGCTACAGGCCCCCAAATTTGACTCAAGATGCCCACTCAACCTATCTGGACCTCTTCGAATATATCAAGATTCAGTCCTTTACCCTGATTCTGGGTGACTTTGATTACCCAACCATAGACTGGAAAAACTACTCATGCCAGAACACATATGCCCAGAGATTCCTTGATTTTATTAATGCAAATGCCTTGGAACAGCTAGTCAATACCCCCACAAGAGGTGATAACATCTTGGACTTGGTATTAACCAACATGAGTAACCACTGTAGCTCCCCTAAAGTATCATCTTCCCTGGTATGATCCAACCATAAGGTGGTCACTTTCAAGGTCACCATCTCCCATGACCCTCCTCTAGCTAGGGTCAAACAAAAAAAACTTCTCCAAAGCTGATTACAACCTCCTGAGGGATGGTTTAAACAGCTTCACAACCCCCTCCGCATTTGTAGGAACTGGCAGCAATGTCCAAATCTACACCAAAGTACTATATGAGCATTTATATAGATGCATGGAATCAGGAATACCTAACAGCACAAAATCCTCCTCCTCAAGGAAGAGTAAACCTGTCTGGTAGACATCTGCAATAAATAAACTATATAACAAAAGAAAAAAAATTACTGAGCAGGACCAAGAAGGAGCAGGTGCTCAATTCGAAGCGATCTCTCCTTAGCCTGAACAAGCAAATAAGAGCACTAGTGAAATCCTCTAAAGCCAACTTTGAGTCCAAATTGGCCACATCTGCTAGAGACAATCATAAGGCCTTCTTCACATATGTCCACAGTCTCAAAGGAAGCACCCAGATCTGTTCAGAACTGGTGGTCAAGGATACCACATACACAAATGCTGTAGATATAGCTAATCTACTGCCTGACAGATTCAGTGAAAACTTCACCTCTCTGTCCTCCCATCAGTAAATCAGGACATCCTCAGTACCTGCCCCTCACCCCTTATCTCTAGGGAACAGGTCATCATTGCCCTCTCAAAAGCAAAAATACAGCCTTCATGGGACCCAATAACATCCCAGGCTGCATCCTACATGAACTCAGATATGAATTTGCAGCACCATTAAGCACCCTCTTCAACAAAAACCTGAGTACTGGTTTTATCCCAGATGAGTGGAGGACAGCCACTGTCATCCCTTTACACAAAGGTGCAGCATCCATCAATCTGGGAAATTATAGCTCCATCAGCCTAACTAGCCTGATTTGCAAGGCCATGGAATGGATTATCATGGACCTCATTAACATGGACATTGGCAACCTCCAAACACTTGACCCCACACAGTTTGGCTTTGTCAAGGGGAGGTCATGTCTCTTAAATCTGGTCAACTTCTTTGCACAGTCACCAAAGCCATGGATGAGGGGAAGATGGTGCACACTGCCTACCTTGACCTGGCCAAAGCCTTCGATACTATTCCCAACTTGGGCATAATAGATAAACTCTCTCAACTAGGCATCAAACTATATGTTACCAGATGGGTAGCAAACTGGCTCACTGATAAAACCCACCTAATCAAAATAGGGGAAGCCACCTCAAGCTGTAGACATTTAATGAGGGGTGTTCCCCAGGGATCTGTCCTGGGGCCTCGGTTATTCAGGATATACTTCTCTGAGGTATGGGCCAAAGCCAATGGGCTATGGCTGACCAAGTTTGCAGAGGACTGCAAGCATGGTGTGGTTATCAATTCCCCAAGTAATGTGGATGTCCTCCAAGAGGGTCTCACCCAAACAAATGACTATGGCAAGAAAAATGGCCTCAAGCTGAATCCCAAAAAATGCATCATCATCCCCTTTGGGAAGAGTGATGTCCCCACATATTATCACAATAATAACAATGTCCTAAGTATACAATCATAGTGAGGGATTTGGGTACCCAGGTTGATAGCAACCTGACTTTTCACCACCATGTTGTTTCCGTTGTATGGAAAGCTTTCTACATGGCCCACCTCATAAGTAAGGGTATCTCATCCAGGGACAAAGAGGTCATAACATCCCTGTATTCTTCCCTTATAAGGCCAATTATTGAGTACAATGCCCCCTTTGGCACATACCTCGCAAAGCACATGTAGCAGCTGGAGAGACCACAGAGGTCCCTCACCAGGAAAATCCAGGGCCTCAAACTTCTACCCTACACAGATAGGCTAAAAGCCCTGTCCCTCTACTCAGTTTCATGCAGACTCCTCAACGGTGACCTCTGTCTGGCATACACAGCAATCTCTGACCCCACCTTAATGGGACTGCCGCATATCCACTAGTCAAGCTCCATTCGAGAAACCTGTACACATGACCTCAACCTGGTCTGTGATATCAACAGAACTTGTTGGCAGGACAGATTTGTGTCCCAGAGATTCCCCTGTCTGTGGTATAGACCCCTTCTCCACGTCAAACAGAGTACCTTATTATCCCTTTTTAAGCGCACCCTAGATAAGTGGATGGGAAACAGAAAATACATCCCTGAGATTCCACCTATGTCCCTGCTGGACAGGGGCTTTGGGTGCTGACTTGTCTAAACATTGGCTAAACTCTTGATTAGGATTATAAGGCCCTCAGGGCCAATAGCCTAGTAACTTCCTATGATCCTATGAAATAGTACATCGGCAACAACTAACATTTAATACTTAGAAATGCAAACTATTACATCTAAGGCACAACAGATGCCATATGCAGACCACCTCAAAAAACTCCAGCTCTACTCCATTGCCTATCACCTACTCAGAGGCAACCTCTACCTAACATATAAAGCCATGTCAAACCCAGTTCTGCTGGACATGCAACACTTAAAGAAACCCCAATCTCTCCATACCACACGCTCCAGGGACCTAAAATTTGCCACCACAGTAAGCAGACCATGCTGGCGGGATAGATTCCTGTCTGAGAGACTTCCCATACTCTGGAACAGACTACCCATTCACGTCAAGCAAAGCCCACCATTAGCCCTCTTTAAGAAGAATCTAGACAGTTGGATGGGAAATAGGAAATTCACCCCAGGGATCACCTCTGTGGCTCTGCTCGACAGAGGCACACGAAAATAACCTTCTTGGGTGGTGAAAGCCATGGAACTTTTTGGCTAAGCTTATATAGGCCCCAGGGCCAATAGCCTAGTATGATCCTATAAACCTATGAGAACAATGTTTACAAAGACTGATCATGAAATACACCTCATTGACCTGTCAGATGCAGAATCTCTTGTACCTCCCACAAGATGTGCAGTAGGAAATACTACCTACAACCCACCTGCCACTACCTACTTGATAACATAAATAAATGTAATGAATAGTAATAAGGCGGCTCATCAGCATTCATTAAGTGAACCAGTAGTTTTCAATACAGAGTATGCCATTCACTGCTGTTCAGTTAGCAGATCAAGCACCCCCATATATGCCTAACAGAATAAATCACTGAGGATTACAGTCAATGAATAATATCTGTTGTTAAAGAGTTTCATAATTCTTATCATTCACACAATGCATGTTGATGCAAAACTTGTTGTTCTATTAACCTTTTTATGTGAATTGAAGTAGCATTTAAACATTGTCCCTAATTTTGGACCTTTGTTCCCCATTAGTTTTGTTTTGAGGTACCATTTGAAATCAGCATGTTAGGAATTGGTGAATCCTAGTGAGAATAATGGGATGAAGCTATATATTGGATTGTGTGGATGATACAGTCAACAGTACAAATGAACAAAATTATTTAGTTGATAACAAGAAATATTTATCTGGCACCAGAGTCTGGGTCCCTCTTTCAGTCCGAGTATTCTTACTTTCTCAGTTTTTATGATGCAGACAAATAGCTGCTTTAACGAGACAGGCCACAGTAAGTTCCCCCTCCCCAAAACACATAAACATGGGTCTACATCTGAATTTTGAACTTTCAAAACATCAACTTTCTTATGATCGGGACTATAAGATAAAAGTTTTGAAACTTCAAACCATTTTAATGGGGATCACCATACAGTGGCTCATGGTATATTTACCATTTTCCTCCCATTGTGGCATGATCTCGGAGTTGCTACATTTAATTCACAGGGGGTGTGGGGGTGCAGGGGGGTTTGCCCCCCCTACAAAACCATAAAAACCAATATGTTTTTCTTTTTGTTTTTTTAATGTAAATTTCAAAGTTTCGAAACTTCAAACTTATGGTCTCTGCCATAAGAAAGTCAATGTTTTCAAGGTTCGAAATTTAGAAGTAGACACACACACACACACACACACACACACACACACACACACACACACTTTATATTGAATTATAAACTAAAAGTTAGGGATTCCAGAATGCTGAAATGTTCACATATTTGAATTTACTGAACGAATCAAATGCTGAGATGCCTGCAAATGATCAAACTGTATAAATCAAGCTCTCAAACTTTTCCAGCATGAATTGCTATGATCAAGGTTAAATACTAGTAATTAGAGACATGTTTTTAATATTTCACATGCTGTTAAAATTCATTTTAAAAGAGTTTTTTTTTTCTTATTATAAGTTTTCTCAAGAGTATGAAGTATGCAACTGGCTGGCTCCAATAACTGACAGCGTCTAGTGAATAATCCTGGCCATTTTTGCAAAACGTCACATATGCTAAGGGTCAGCAAATGCTATACATGTCCAACAAATAAGCAGCAGCTCCTTCAATTACTCACATTTAACAGCATCAAGCACTGATTGCAATGTTAAATGCTGACGGGAGAATAAGAAGGACAAAAAAACAATGTATAACATTGACTAAGACTATCTGATGGATTTAGGGGGCAGTCAGAGACTGCATTTGCCAATGTGCTTTTGCATATCTGGCAATCATTCTATTATATGTGGTGTCATCAGCAAATCTGCATGTCTGTCAGTGATGTTTCATTTGCATATTTCATCATGCCTTTTTCCGCTGACAATCACATGGAACATGCTCACACCTGCCCATTTCCACCCAGCAGAGTACAGTAGATAAGTCTAGCCACATTTGAAGAACCTCTATGTGCAAATGATGAAAAAAACATATTTTTTATTTTGACACAAATTACTGCACCTCCCAAAGCTGCCTACAGCAAAATAAGTACTCATTCATAATTTTATTTTTTTTTTCATCCTTGTCTGCAATTATGGGGGCAGACATCCTGATTTCTTTGGAAAGCTGAAATCTGTGCCACAATGCTCTATGAGACCACAGGTTGTGAGAATAAGTAGCCTTAATATTTGTTATCAGACTACATTTCCATCCACTTAGAATGAAACAGTTGAAAAAATGCCAAGTTTGACAGGTTGCATATCATGTGTCATTGATTTGTCTGGACTGAGTTTTACAAATATTGTTCCTACTGATGTATTAAACATTCTCTTACAGAAGCTTGCAAAAGTGTCAACAAATTACTGAGGTAAAAAAGACTATTTACAAAGAGCAGTTTTGCACGTTTCAGTTCCTGGCCAAGTTATTCCTCCCACCTCCCTTCCTTCAGTGAGCTAGAGTATCACATTTCCAACTTGGCTCAATTCAACTTGGTCAACCTTACATGACAACAGACATCAAACAAGTCATAGCCTGGTGTGCCACTAAAACTGTTCCCTCATATGTCTCTTCACTTCTGAATAGCATCTTCCAGGAATTATTTCTAAATAAAAAAGTACATACATCAATCCAGAGTTTAAATTATGGTAACAATAACAACAAAGTCTCTGTCGCTTAGCTTGTTTTTGCAAGATAGGTAGAGCATCAGTTGTCAAAACCATCTGGTCTAAAATAATGTAAAAATTAACTTGTCTTAGGTGAGGAAGGGGTATCCAGACCTAAATACCACAACACCAACCTATCCAAAATTTCTTGCCTTAGTTATCTTAAAAACAATTGTTTCCAGTCTGCAAAAAGAGGTTTTTCCTGTGGCCCTTTAAAAACAGGTTAATCATCTGTACTGAGCTTTAAAAAATGAAACTCAAATCAGTGTATGGTTACATCTTCTTTATTATTTAAGCAGTATCAAGGCAGATAAGCGTTACTCTGTTGTGAATATACAGCAGTCAGCAGTGTGTAGTTAAATAAAAACAATTGGAGATGTGTTAATCCACGTCATTCAGCATGCAGTTAGTGTTTGACACTTATGTTAATTATTCCAGTGTTGGTACCAGCATTAGTGTTCCAGTTTAGGTTTAAAATTTACAGTTAAAGTTTTCGTGAGCAAAATTAAATAAAATAAAAGTAAAATAAAAGATGCCATATGGGCCACTAAAAGAGCAGAGCAGTGTGGTGAGATGGGGTGTTATCACTTGTGATCCTATTGTGGGACAGGTGCTCCCTTCCTATGTTTGTTACAAATTATATGAAAAGCCACCCACCAACATTCTAAGGGCCAGTGATTCCAGAATAAATATTACATGTGTTTAAAGCTTAACAGGGCTGTTGGTGCTCTAATTTTGGGTCGGGATTCCAATTGGTAGATGTTACATCAGAAGGTTTAATAGTGAGCTAATGTGTCTGCCACTAATCCCAAGGAGTAAGTACATATTATGATGTGTTACTGTGTGTGAGTCAACAAGTAAGTGGTGGCGAAATGCAGAGCCTTAGAAAGCTTTCTGGGACCTAGTTAAAAGCCTTCGACTAAAAGATAGATTGTTCTCTCTGTGAGGGGGCATTTTTGTCAAAAATGGTGCTCATTTAGGTTCTACTTTGCCATGTTAGAGTATAGCAATGAAGTCTGATGCAGAATACAATAGTCTTATTTTAATATGTGCAGGATTCTCCTATTCATTTTAAAAGTCTCAGTGGTTGAGGCTGAGTTTTGGGTTAAAATTGCAACTAAGTTTTCCTTTTGTGTATCGTTAAAGACATGTGTGCCCTGTTTAGAAGCAGGGGGACTTGGACTTAACAATGGCTTGGATATAATCTAAAGGAATATACTAACCATTTAAACATTTTTAGTGTTCAGTGGGTGGTGTGGTATCATGGAATGGGATCCCTGGTGTTCCTACTATGGGGCAGGAGATCCTTTCTTAAGTTAGTTAAACATTTCATGATAAGCAAAAAAGCATCATACTAGTCAGAAGAAGAAAATATTGGTAGGATATTGAAAACAGTAATAAAAATGCCAGTGTAGGAAATAGGTTCAGGATCCTTGGTGGACCTGTTGTGGGTCAGGAGACTCATTCTGGTAAAAATTACATTGGCAGGCATGTTAGTGAGCCCTTGTGTCGGCATGTGATGCTGATGAGTATATAAAATCAAGATGTGAGGATATGTTACAGTGTGTGGGTCCATTACTGTGTGTGCGTCCACATAATATTGCCAGGAAGCTTAAAAGGTATTTAGAACATTTTAGGAGAGCAACGGACAGGTGTCCCTTCCTGTTAAAAGCTATATCTGATAAATTAGTTATGTTAATATTTCTGAATAATTTTTTAAAAGGACTTAAAGCTGCATAAAGATACACGGCATACAAAGTTTGAAATGAGATGAAAAATTTTAGCGTAGCGCCAAGCTTTCTAATTAACCCTACCATGTTTGCTTGTGGGGGCCTCTATGTCTACTTTCTTTGGTTTTAGATAAAGAAATTCATTAAGGATCAACTCTGCTCTGTAGCAAGCCTCACTGTCTTGTGATGTAATCGAAACACAAGGATTGCTGTTTGTGTTTAAATAACTCCATGCGTAACCTGATGGAGGCTGGGACCCTTAGAAATTACTAAGCAATATTTTCAGCTATATAAAGGGGGTGTACTGCTTCTGCCAACACTTTCGCTTGAGCTTTGTCAGATCTGCCTGATAATAAATTGGTCAAAACAAATAACTAACAAGTAACAATAAAAGATTAATAAACAATGAAAAAAATAATAAATAACAATATAAGTAAACGTTAAGAATAAGAGAAGGATTAAAACAAAATAGAAAAAGAGATGCCAACCATTTTTTTTAAAAAGAAGATTTATTTTATTTGTTTATTTTTATTTTACGTTTATTAACCGGGATTAGTCCGACTGGACAAGGTCCATTTACAGCGGAGGCCCGGGGAGAAAAGCTCCACAAATGAAGTAGACAAATACATAATACAGTTCTGCAATAAACAAATATGTAAGACAGTTTTGCAGAAAAACATTAAAGCAACATAGCTATATAAAAAAAATTGTTCTTCAGCATAATGAGATGCCAGAGATCAAAAAGATCATTTTTTATAAAGACAGACATTAAAAGGAATCAAGACTGAGGTTTTATGCTTACTACCTGTGGCTGTAAGTAGGCAGGAGTAGTAAGAGAGCCAGGAGAGTAAGGGAGGAACAGGGATATTTAATTAATACAAGGGCATATCCAAGTCTTAGTGAGGTGTGTTTTAAGTAAGTTTTTAAACTGTTTGGAGTTTGTAGTAGACGTAATAGAGGAGGGAAGATTATTCCAGGTTTTAGCAGTGGTGTGAGAGAAAAGGGCTTTCCCAACAGTACTATTAGCTGAAGAGATAGTGAGAAGAGCTTTGTTGGCCGAGCGTAGGGGACGATTGGTAGAGTAGTAAGAGAGTAGCTGATTTAGTGCAGGAGTTTTATTGGGCTATTTCAGGATATTGAAAGCAATGACAAGTTGATGGTAGCTGAGTAATTGTGGGAGTTCTAACCATTGCAAGTCTTTTAGTGCCTAACAGTGATGTGTTCTAAAAGTGGAATTATTTGCAAACTTTGCAATTTTATTGTAGCATGACTCAAGTTTATCAAAGTCAGTTTTTCTAGTGTGTGTCAGAACTGGCGCTGCATAAATAAGGGTAGATAGTAGGTAAGTTTGAGCAAGAGAAATCCGTGCCTTATCAGTAAGGAATTATTTATGCTTATAGAGAGTTTCCATTTTTTTGTTTACCTTTTTAATGGTTTGAGCTATATATACATCAAAGAAGAGATTGTTGTCTATTTCTACACTGAGAAGTTTAGTATGGGAAGTTAGAGAGATGACAGTGCCATTTTTAGAATTAATGGAGAAGGAGGGGGGGTTACATTTATTAGGGGTGAACAGAAGCAGTTTAGTCTTATTGGGGTTTAGTATTAGTTGGATGTTGGTTATCCAACTTTCAACAGAGGTAAAGGATTCTTGGGTGAGTTTTTGTAAGGTGGTAAGAGATGAGGCTGAGCAGATAAGTGTTGAGTCATCTGCGTACTGTATAAGTGAGGCATGCAGGGTGGAAGTGTGCAGATTGTTTGTAAAAATAGAGAAAAGAAGTGGGCCCAAAACTGGGCCCTGTGGTACACCTATGGTAGTAGAGAGTAGGGGACATAGGTTACCTTGCCATTGGACAGATTGTTGTCTATTTGACAAGTAGTTTTTGAACCAGGAGATAGTAGTTGGTGCAAAGGAGAGGGAGGCCAGAGATTCTAGTAGTATTAGGTGTGAGACCATATCAAAAGCTTTGGACAGATCTACAAAGATTGCAGATACATAATTGTTCTCATTTCTGTATTGGTTCATCAGATTAGTAAAGGAGAGGAGAGCAGTGGTAGTGCTATGGTGTGGGCGAGAGCCATGTTGAGTGGGAGAGAGAAGGTTATTTGTGGTCAGGAATTGCATTATTTGGGAGTGTATACACTTCTCAAGTAGTTTAGATAAGAGGGACAGGATGGCTATGGGGCAATAGCTAGAGAAGTCATAGGAATTGCCGCCTTTGTGGAGGGGAATGACATAAGAGATTTTCCAGAGTAGTGGGACATGTGCTTCCTGGATAGATCAGTTAATCAGGATTGAAACAGGGTAGGATATGGAATCTGCTGCCATTTTTAGGAATCTGACAGGTAGATTATCAGCTGCTAGGGTTGTAGGTTTAAGTCTTAGGAGTAGTTTTTTGATTGTGGAGGTGGGGACTGGTGAGAGAATAAGAGAGGGCAGGTTATTTGGACTACTGGTAGTGGTGGTTGAGGGATTGTTTCTTTGTAATTGTGTGGATAAGGACTGAATAGAGTCTATAAAGTAATGATTGAATTGGGAGGCAATGTCATTATTATTATTGGTGGCGGTGGGAGTGGGAGTTGTTTTGCCTGGTTTTAGTAGGGAGTTTATGGCTTGCCAAAATTTTTTTTGGGGGGGGTCTTTTGTGTATTTGTTTTGCTTATCTAGGAAGTAATTTTGCTTGTCAAGAATTGTTTGCTTTTTGGCCTGATTCCTGAGTTGTTGGTAGGTTTGCCTGGTTTGGATAGAGTTTTCCTTTTTCCATTGTTTCTAGGCTTTGTCGCCAGACTTTAGCAGGGCTCTAGTATCCCTAGTCAGCCATGGCATATAGTTTACTTTAGCTCTAATTTTTCTGATGGGAACAACAGTGTTGAGAACACTGGTAAATGTACTGTTAAAGTAATCTACTGACTGGTCTAGTCCTGGAGATAGTAATGGTTGCCAGTCACATTTTTTTAGCATAGTGTTTAGTTCCTGTGTGTTTAGTTTGCAGGTGTCTCTGACTTGTCTATATACTATGCGTTTGGGGTTGTTGCTACGTTTCCTTAGGAGAAAGGTAGGGTGGTGGTCACTAAGGCCATCTGGTAGACAACCTGCTTTATAATTTTTTATGGGGTAATTCACTAGTGTCCAGTCAAGAATAGATTGTTTGTGGGATTTTTTGTCTACTGTAGTAGGTTCTTTGATAAGTTGAGAAAAAACAAATATATTGATGTGGTTGGTAGGGTTTTTTGCATCACAGGCTAACCAGTCAGTATTTAGGTCACTTACCAAGCTGGTTTCTTGTGGGAGGTTATCCCTAGCCCACTGAAGGGTTTCCTCAATTGTGGCGGCATTATTTCCTGGAGGGATGTAGCTACAGAGAATGTTAATGTTTTTGTATTGTTTATAGCCAGTACTGAACCTAGGATATCGACGTTATGAAGTTTTGGTAGGGAGGTTTGAAAAGGTAGGAGGTTGAGTGCATTTTTAAAAAGAATTGCAACTCCACCTCCCTTCCTCACTGTTCTATCTAATCTTAGGATGTTATATCCGGGAGGGAGAATCTCTTCATTTTGGATACTGGGTTTCAACCAGGTTTCAGTTATGGCCAGCAAGTCTGGGGAGTATTGGGTTATGAACGCATGAAAATCAGGGAGTTTATTGGAGATACTCCTGATATTTAGGTTAATAATTAGTAGGTCAGATTTCTGCCTGTTAGGAAGTATGGTGTGGGATGGTCATGTGTTTGGATGTATGTCCCCTGAAGTAAGTAGCCTTTTGCTATGAGTTATGATTTGTTTGATTACATGTGCTATTTCATTGTGGGATTTACATGATGTTTTTCTAGTATAAGTTCCTGTTTGGCAGGTCTTATATGTGTATAGCATGGAATTGTCTTTAAATAGTGTGGAACAGATGTGGAAGTGTATGTTAGACTGCAATTTTGAAGTAGTATATGTTGTGTGGTAGGAAGTGTTGTGGATTGATATATTGGTATGAATTGATGTGAGGAAGGTGAGGGAAGCAAGAGCTGTTAAGAGTGAGGGGAGTGTGATTTACATTATATGTTGGAGTTATACTAGCTTGTTTGTGGCCTCAGGTGTAAGAAATAGGCAAGGGTGTGTGCCCGTTTAATGCTGTCTGTACTAATGCTGTGTACTAATTTGGTATGGAGTTAGTTAGGGGATGTGGTGGGACAGTTAGTAGCAAGAAACTGATAGATATGATAGGTAGGGTTTGGAATAGGTGGCTGATTGGTGTAAGTAGGTTATCAGGTGACTTACTGTTTACAATAAGTGTAGGTGTGGTGGGGGGGTGGGTGGGTATTGGGGTTAGGGTAGGGGAGCTGAGTGAGCCGAGCGGAACAAGGCGAACGGAGCAGGCTACACCAGACCTCGTGATTACAGAGACAATCTGTATTTGCTGTTCAGGACAGATCAGATATACAACACAAATTGGGGTAAGTGTGTAAATAAAGGTTTCCTTACACTATCCTTGAATATTAGTCTGTACTTAGTTGTGACTACTAATCTACTAATTACATGGGTAAGGAGAAGGCCTAATAGATTGCTGTCAGTGCTGCTGATTCCCGAGTGGGACAGTACCTTAGTTTCAGTTAAATTAAGCAGAAAAATATTAAAAGTAACAACCTTGTTTCCTTTTTTAAAAAATTATTAGAAGACTGCTGGTGGTTTCAGTATGCTTTAAGGAGCTGTCGTGAAGCAATGCAAGCCTTTCCGTGAGGTCGGGCAGAGCAGGGTGACAGAGAAATTAGTGTTTATGTCCTGGGACAAGAGAGAGGAGAGATATAGCTATAAATTAGAACAGTGTAGTAAGCAAATTCAGTCACTTATCAAGTTCGCTATAGTTTAGATATTATAGCACAATTGTAGCTTTTCAATGACAACAATAAAATATAACAGTATATACAGAGGTCATATGTATTGATAGACTTAGTACTGGTGCTAAACTCATAACAAGAACATTCTCCTCTCTATTATCCTTACTAAGGTTACAGATAAGTTACACATTCCCCTTGCAAATATGAGAAAGGAAGCAACATCCAGCCTTAAAGCAAGTCTATGATATCCTTCGACCTTCTTATAACAGCTAGAAGAAGAATGCTAGTAACTAATATATCTAACTGCATAATATTCCTTATGATAGGTCTATAAAAAACATCTGCCTTTTCTAACACATAAACACTTGTAGCTGATATAGCTGACTGCTTAAGAAACCTTATGTGCCTCACTTTAAGACCCAGTAAACACAATTTGTATACAGCCTTCTATATGCTCTATACCTGCGTAAGGTAAAGAACACTTGCCTTTACCTAGTGAGAGGATTTGCAATTTTAGCTGGTTTGTTTGTAGGCCCACGATAGGTCATGACAACAGTGCGTGTACTGGAAAGTTGGAGTCAATGACCACGTGTTACCGAGACTAGTTACACTACTGCCCTTTTGTTCTGTATAACAGTACTACTGCTTACAATTTTAATTAGCAAAGTTGCGAATACAGAAAACATGGCATTCTTTTGAACAGAGCAGAAAAACCAGATAGTTGCACTAGCAATTTTGCACAATAGTACAGTTAAATTAGATAGGGGAAGTCTTATCGCCGCCGCCGGGATTCGCGAGCACTAGCAGAATTTGAAATGAAGAAATAAATGGCGCAAGACAAAGGAGATTTAATACCTCGCTTCCGTAGTCTGAGGTAATTAAGGGATGCTTTCTTTTCATTGAGTGTGTCTGCTGTCACATGGCCTCACACCAGACCTCGAGATTACAGAGACAATCTGTATTTGCTGTTCAGGACAGATCAGATATACAACACAAATTGGAGTAAGCGTGCATATAAAGGTTTCCTTACACTATCCTTGAATATTAGTCTGTACTTAGTTGTGACTACTAATTACATGGGTAAGGAGAAGGCCTAATAGATTGCTGCCAGCGCTGCTGATTCCCAAGTGGGACAGTACTTTAGTTTCAGTTAAATTAAGCAGAAAAATATTAAAAGTAACAACCTTGTTTCCTATTTTAAAAATTATTAGAAGACTGCTGGTGGTTTCAGTATGTTTTAAGGAGCAGTCGTGAAGCAATGCGAGCCTTTCTGTGGGGTTGGGCAGAGCAGGGTGACAGAGAAATTAGTGTTGATGTCCTTGTTTCCTTTTTTAAAAATTATTAGAAGACTGCTGGTGGTTTCAGTATGTTTTAAGGAGCAGTCGTGAAGCAATGTGAGCCTTTCCGTGGGGTCGGGCAGAGCAGGGTGACAGAGAAATTAGTGTTGATGTACTTGTTTCCTTTTTTAAAAATTATTAGAAGACTGCTGGTGGTTTCAGTATGTTTTAAGGAGCAGTCGTGAAGCAATGCGAGCCTTTCTGCGGGGTCAGGCAGAGCAGGGTGACAGAGAAATTAGTGTTGATGTCTGCCGCTGCCGGGATTCGCGAGCACTAGCAGAATTTGAAATGAAGATAATAATGAATTCTTTGACTGTGGATGTTATTTATAGAGTTTAAACCAGAAACCAATTTAAAATGAAATATGCCTCAAAAACTGCCTAGTGTCATGAATTATAGTATTTTTAACATTATAGAATGGTATTAATTGAGCATGACATTCGGTATTAAGTAAGTAACCAAAAAACAAAACTTATTGAGGTTGCAAATAAACAAAACACAATAAAACCCAGTAAAAAACATGCAAAATGATATTACCTCATATTGTACCAGAGTTGAGTCATGAAAGATAGTTGTGAGGTCTCAGGTTGTCACAAGTTTCAGTAAAATTTGTGATGGTTAAGTTTCCTCAAGTTCAAAATGCTATTGATAGATATGTAAGTATTAAATCCAAGTGGTTTGCTCACAAGTAGGTGAATTTGCCACTTGAGTTCTTTTTTCTTGAGTCTGTCATTAATGTTACCCTGGAGTGAGTGGCTGACAATCATATCAATAATGAGAAAAAGAAAAGTGTTGAGTCCAGCTCTTTCCATGGTGTGTTTAGCCATGGGGTTGATGGTAATTTTGTGGCAGATATCGGATCAGTGATATGCCATTCTGGATTTGTGTTTATTAATGGTTTTGCCCACATAGAAGGCTTTACAGTTTTGACATTGAGCCATGTACACAACTCTTTCAGTGCAGCAATTGTCAGCCCAGGTTCTTTTAAATGTCTTCTCGTTGTTCGGGCAGAAGGATGCTTCCCCATACATGTATTTACAGTAGCAGCAGTTGTTTGGTGGTCTGGATGAGTAGTGCCAGGGGCAGTTGATTCAGGATGACATGGGATGTCTGGTTATTGTTTTTAACAAAATCCTTATTCGTCCTCCCTCGGCATATGGTGAAGGTTGGTTTGGGTGGGAGAACCTCATTTAGGGTTTTGTGCTCATTGATGCTGCACCAGTTGCCTGTTATAGCTTTTTTGAGTTCATGCTAGTCAGTCAAAAATGTTAGGATCATACTGATGCTCCAGTTGTTGTTCTCCTTTTGTTGTATGATCCTTTGGATGTGTCTAGATGCTGTGTCTCCATTGGTGAGCAGGTCCACATTATTGTGTTTGCATTTGATGATAGGATCAAATATCTGAATGATCAGTCTCTTATTGTAGCCTCTAGGAAGGAAGTATTTTTTCTGGTTCAATGATGTTTTTGGTAAAAGATGAAAGTTCCTTGGAGATCCTGGCTATCCTATGTCCTTGGGATTTGCTGATGTTTCTTTTTGTTCTGATTGGTTGCATGTTGTTTCTGTGAAGCAGAAGGGTTACCCTGGTGGGTTTCTGGTAAAGGTTGTTGGGAAGTTGTCCACCTGTGGGTGTTTTGTTAATGGTGACATCAAGAAAGTTGATGGATGTTTGGGGGTGTGCAGTAGTAAATATTAAGAACTTTGTGGATCTTACAATCTAATCATAAAATTCCTCTAGTTTTTGGAGATCGCTGCTCCATATGATAGGAATAGCATCAATAAACTTGTAGCAGGTCATGTGTTGGTAGAAGTTAGAGGTATATATTGTTTCTTCTTCCCACTTGCCTAGAGCTATGTTGACAAGACATGGGGCCATGGCTGCTTCCATTGCTATACCTCTGGTTTGACAAAGTAGTGGCTCTCAAATCTGAAATAGTTGTTGTTTAGGAGTAACTGTAGTATATGCTAATGGCTTTGAGTTCTTCTGGTAAAGCATTCCATTCTTTTTGATATGCTTTGACTACTGCTCTGATGCAATAGTCGTGAGGTAGCACCATATATAAGGCTTCAACATCGATTGTGACTAGCCAGGAGTCTTTGTCTATTGTGAGATTTTGAATTTTTCTTAGAAGATCAGAAGTGTTGAGAATGAATGATTTGTTGTTTTCCACCAGTGGTTTGATTTGGACCATGAGGTATATTGACATGGGTTCTGTAATGCTGCCATTACTTGCAATAATGGGTCTGTATGGTGGATCTAAGGCATTTTTGTGCAGTTTGGGGATTCCAAAAAAAAAGAGTAGTCTAGGGTGTTTGACAGTGAGGAATTCTAGAAGATTGTTGCTATTCAGTCCTTCGTCATGGAGGTTAGTGATTTTTGTGATTAATTCTTCGTAGGTTAGCTTCACTTTGCTGTAGTCACTGGTTTCATAATAGATAGGGTTTTTGAGCATATCCAGGATTTTTTGATTGTAGCTAGTGCTGTCTGTGACTAGTATGCCTCCTCCTTTGTCTGCCTTCATAATTCATCTGAATCTGTCTTTGCTTAAGTTCTTCAAAGCTTTAAGTTCTTCTTTGCTGATATTGTAGAATTTTTTTTGCTGGGTTTCTGGAGTATTCTTCTAATGTCTGCTTCACAGTGATTTTCAAAAGCTGTGAAGGTTGGGTGATGGGGGAGGGCAAAAATTGCTTGGTTTCTTTCAATTACATACAGGTACCACAGCACTGCTGGTGAAATCTGTTGGTTTTGTTGTGAAAATTAATCTTGAGGTTCAGTTTTCTGGAAAAAGTTTTAGGTCAGTAATAGTATGGATTAGTTGCCCTCTTTGTTGCAGAATGAACGTAAGTCGTTTTTCTAGTATGCTGAGTTCAGTTTTGCTGAGAGGCTTCTGGGAGTGGTTCTAGATTACATTCATTTGTTTTGGTTCCTTCGACCTGTGGTGTTGTGTGTGTTAGTTGGTAGAATCCATAGGTGCTTTAGCTCCTTCTTGCCTTGCCATAATCTGTCCCTCTGGTGCAGGTTACTTCTTGGGACTCTATGATCCTCAGCTGCCAGAAGTCTTTCGTATGATGTGCCTGTGGTGTCCGTTGGGCTGTGTCTCTGTTTTCTTGTGACCTTGAATGAGTAGGGATTGTGGTATGTGGAGTTAAGTCTGGGGTTGGTGATGGGTGACACAACTGAAAATCCTGTTCCTGGTGTGGTCAGATGGTCAGTGGGAGGAGTCCTTGGTAAGCATTTTGATCCTGATGCTGCTCAGTGCTTTGGATTGCCAGCTTGTTGTTATTGGAGTGATGTTGATTTTCTTCATGGCATGTCATAGCTGTGGGATTGGTAGTCCATTCCCCTTCTCTTTGGCTGTTTTTAATAGGTTGGAGTGTAGTCAGTATGCGAGACATTGTAGGAGCCACTGTAAAACTGAATTCATCGTCCATCGTCAATGTCCCTTTTAATTTTGTTGATCCTCTTGAGTCTGATTTTGTTTTCTACTACTCATGTCCTGTCAGTGGTGCCCTGTATGAGTTCAGTTTTGTTGTTAATGTTGCTGCAGGCTTCCTCCAGGATGGTGATTTCCTCGATGGTGCTGTTTTGTAATTTTTTTGTTGGTCACATAAACAATTTTACTCTTACTTTCTCATATATATATATATATATATATATATATATATATATATATATAGTGCATTTCTGTATATTTATATCAGCTACCCAAAAAATAAAAGATGTATTATTTACATTTGTGAAAGTCATCTTTTAAAATTTTGAGGTATGGGGGTGCTTTTCCAATGCAACCTATACTCCATCTGGCACATATATCAGAATACCTAGTAACATTATGATGAGATCTCTGGTGGGATGTGCTATCCAATAGGTAGGGATGGGAGTCCTGGACTGACATCCATCAATTGTTTTCATTTCCCAAAGCCATTACAGCACTGTTTTGCAGAGAGGTGGGAAAAGCCTAGAAGTTGATTAGTATGTTGTGTGGATGTATTTGAGTCCATGTTTGGGGGGAATGAAGGTGTCAGAACATTTAAGTGATGTTAAAAATCATCGGATAACCAATGCCCTGTATATGCATTCCATTACTCATAACAAAGCAAGTTTTACTTTTGTTATTATTGATAGAATTACTGGGTCAAGGAAAATATAAGTGGTTAGCATGATATCTTGACTTTAAAAGAAAAGAAGTGGATAATCAAATTAGGAGGCTTGCTTACACCTGGTTTGACTGAACAATTATGAGGGGGTCACATGTTTGTGAATGTATATAAGGAGTGGCATTTTATTTTTTCATTACACTGAGGAAGGCTCTATTTTTTTATATAGCCGAAACCGGTCTGTCTTTATCACTCTCTAGTGCTTTTTCACTACAATAAATCCATATTAATGCTGCCTTGTATTCTGGTCTCATTTAATTTTTTTGTGGGAGTGGAGGTGTGCCATTGTTAAGTGTAGTGTGAATGTTATGGATTGTGAAATGGAGAGATTGAGTAAAATTGTCTGAGTGCCCTGTTTGGAGTATGGTATCACTGCTACTGGTACTATTTATATACACGTGTGTCATGAAGTATGTACATGCCTGTCTGATTTAGGGTAGTTGCAATGGAGAACAAAGGGGTAGAAGCATTGGATCAGCTGTCAGAGTACCCCACAAGTGTCCCTAATTTTAGCTTATACTTTTGCTCTAATATACTACAATCCAATAATGCTTTTTAAAAAAGGTGTTGAATTCTCATAAACACATGACATTCATTGCAATTAAAGACTACTTTTTTCTTTAGAAAATGAAAGCTAATTCATGTAGTCTTATTTTTTGTGTTTACTACATCAGTAGTATTGTTATTTTCAAAAGTATCTGATTTGGAAGCTTTCTCCATGAGTCTGTTGCTGAACTTGTATATGCTACAAGTATACAATTAAGACAAACTACATAAAGCAATGGGTAGTAGAAAGTATTGGGTCACATCAGAGGCTTTGGATGTCATTGTTAAGAAGAAAGCAAAAACTGTTTCATTGTTATGTAAAGCTTGGCATTAAATACCATAGTTCAGGTTATGCTATAAGAGAATAACTATGCAAGGATAATCGAGTGAATGGCCAGAATGCAATACAAATTGAATATTTTAGTGTGTACAATTTAAGAAATGGAGAGGTTGGCCTAAACTCTGGATTGATGTGTGGGCTTTTTTTTAAATGAATAATTCATGGGAAATGCTATTCAGAAGTGAAGAGACAAATGAGGGAACTGTTTTAGTGGCACACCAGGCTGTGGTTTGTTTGATGTCTATTGTCATGTAAGGTTGACTAATTAGTTGAATCTAGACAACCTGGAAATGAGAGACTCTAGCTCATTGAAGGAGGGGAGATGGGAGGAATAGCTTGGCCAGGAAGTGAAACTTGCAAAAGTGTGCCTTGTAAAAAGTTTTTCTTATCTCAGTAATTTGTTAACACTTTTGCAAGTTTCTTTCAGAGAATGTGTAGTATATCAGCAGAAATAACATTTGTAACATCCAATGCAGACCACTCAATGACACATGATCTGCAAACTGTCAAATTGGCAGTTTTTTCAGTTGTTCCATTCTAAGTGATTGGAAATGTAGTCTGACACCAAATGTTAGGGCTACTTATTCTCACAACCTGTGCTCTCATAGTGCATTATGGGATAGATTTAGCTTTACAAAAGAATCAGGATGTCTGCCCCCATGAGGGCAGACAAGCAATAAAATTAGGAATGAATACTTATTTTGCTTCAGGCAATTTTGGAAGGTACAGTAATTCATGGCAAGACAAAGAAATGTCTTTTCATCATTTGCCCATAGTGGTTGTTTAATGCTAACAAATGCAAGTTGTTACATTTAAGGCACAGCAACCTGAAAACAATGTTTATACAGCTGGACTACAAAGTATACCTTGTATTCGTGATAACAGCAGCACTGACCTGACAGGTGCGAATGAAAAAAAGCTACAGTTAAGGGTAAAAAGACAATTGGATATATGATGAGAGGAATGCTAGGGTAAAAAGGCAATTGGATATATGATGAGAAGAATGCTAGGGTAAAAAGACAATTGGATATATGATGAGAGGAATGCTAGGGTAAAAAGACAATTGGATATATGATGAGAGGAATGCTAGGGTAAAAAGACAATTGGATATATGATGAGAGGAATGCTAGGGTAAAAAGACAATTGGATATATGATGAGAGGAATGCTAGGGTAAAAAGACAATTGGATATATGATGAGAGGAATGCTAGGGTAAAAAGACAATTGGATATATGATGAGAGGAATGCTAGGGAAAAAGACAATTGGATATATGATGAGAGGAATGCTAGGGTAAAAAGACAATTGGATATATGATGAGAGGAATGCCAGGGTAAAAAGACAATTGGATATATGATGAGAGGAATGCTAGGGTAAAAAGACAATTGGATATATGATGAGAGGAATGCTCTCCAGCAGTCTGACAGGCAATCTGCAGGTGTAGTCAGACCTCGCCTACATTCATATGCTGTTCTGCAGATCAGAAAGTGAAAAGGGCATAACAGACTTGGAGAAAGAAGAAAGGAAGGTAAAAAAGTGAAAGTTATAGCTTGAAAATTATGTTTAACACAAAATAAACAGAAAGCATTGCTGCATTAAAGCTGACTGGAAAGTTCAGCTACTGAGGGCTTACTTATCTGTTCTACAGGATCCACACATTTAATAAACAAGTAGTCCTGCACACACAGTTATCATTTCACTAAAACAAATGGCACTACCTGCAAGAAGTTACATTTATACAGGGTTTATTTTTATACTAAACAGAGAAGAACAATGCTCAATAACATACTAAATCCAAGAGTTTGCCTACGTCAGCACAAGTAATACATTCTTACATGTGACTGCAGTAAAAAAATAATCCCAACTTTTACAGTCACTGGCACCTGACAACTTGTGATCATTGTGAAATCATTTGCTCTTGTACAACTTTAGACAAAAGTACAAAAACAGTGCCATATCCTGCCTGTCTTGCTAGTACTGAAGTGAATAAAGCAGTCACAATAGTTAGTTCCAGAAATGTACAGCCAGCTGCTGCATGATATAATAGCATGTGTAGTACCTTATTTACATGTTTACATTTACGTAATATAAATTGCTTTTAAAATACGAAATTTAATGTAAGACTGACAAAAATGATCACAGCAAAAATTATACATATCATTGCTCTTTTATCTTCACTGTAACCCTCAGCCTTAACTTTACCAGGCAACATTAACAGCCTTAACACCTAGCAAATTTAGAATATGTGTGTGTGTAATATACTCTCTCTCTCTCTCTCTCTCTCTATATATATATATATATATATATATATATATATATATGTTTGTATATATATATATATATATATATATATATATATGTTTGTATATATATATATATATATATATATATATATATATATGTATTTGTATATATATATATATATATATATATATATATGATGTTATATACAGATATATATTTCTTACATATATGTGTGTGCATGTGCGTGTGTGTGTGTGTGTGTGTGTGTGTGTGTGTGTGTGTGTGTGTGTGTGTGTGTGTGTATGTGTGTGTGTACTTTGAAATATTAAAGTACCACAATGTAGATCAACTAAACAAACCAACCCCAAAGGATCAAAACTAAAAAAAAAAAATCATAATTTTGCAGGGGGCAAGCCCCCCCCCTTACACCTCCTGACAATTATATATACCAACTTTGAGATCGCACAACAGTAGAGAAAGGGTAAATTCACACTCTTCATTGTTCCACAACCTCCCAAGAAGTAATGCAGCATTGATTATTAGATCACTTTTGCTGCCATTCCAAACAATACATTGATACATACATACATACACACACACACACACACAAACACACACACACACACACACACACACACACACACACACACATATATATATATATATATAACGTGTACTGTGTACTCAAAGTTTTTAACTCATTTGCATCAAATAAAGTTCTTTTTCATTTAACCCAGCTCATTTGTTTACCTGGGTCGAGTGCTGATCATTGCATAACCATTTGAAGGATCAGCCCAGGTTATACTCAAAGCAGAAACAAGAAAAACATTTCTGGCTGGTTAAACAAAAATAGTTAATGAAGACAATAAAACAATGTGCTTAATTTGTCAATCAATGCAGTCACAGATAACCAGTAGTATCAAGTAAAGAGAATGTTATTATGCATTTGATCGAAGGATCGAAAAAGAGAATTGAAGCATTTGAGTTGTGAAAATGAAAGGAGAGGTTTTACTAGTTAGGTGCTTTGTCCAGGATTTTGGCATGTACATTTATATTTAGGGATTGTTTGAGTTGTGACCTGAAGTTAGAACACTTAGTATTGTCAGTCAGATTTAAAGTGACAGAATGACTAAGTTTGGAGGCTTTGTAGTTGGGTAGAAAGGTTGGAACGTCATGCTATGAGTGGCTTGATTTCTGAAGTTATATGTTGGGTGGATATTATTAGTTGTGGCAGAGTTAAAGATGTTAAGATTTGTACTGGGTGTGACGAGAGTGGACAGGATTAGGAATAAGTATATTAGGGGGTCAGCCCAGGTTGGAAGGTTTAGAGACAAAGCCAGAGAGGCAAGATTACGTTGGTTTGGACATGTGCTGAGAAGGGATGTGGAGTATATTGGGAAAAAGATGCTAAGGATGAAGCTACCAGGTAACAGGAAAAGAGGAAGGCCTAAAATAAGGTTTATGGATGTGGTGAGAGAGGACATGCAGGTGGTTGGTGTGACAGAGCAAGATGCAGAGGACAGCAAGAAATGGAAACAGGTGATCCGCTGTGGCGACCCCTAACGGGAACAGCCAAAAGAAGAAAATGATTTTGAAGGGTGATGAGGTATCTTTTCTTTACATCTTTATTGAATTATCACTTTATGCCATATGCAAACATACATTTATATAAAAGAAAGCAAACTGCATTAACATGTTCACAGTTACAGACATTATATGTCACATATGTTCTTCTGTACAATTATTACCAATCCAGCATTAAATAAATTGTTCAATGCCTTCCTCCTGCCTTCTCTTCTCAATCCTCCTTTAAAACATTATTCTGAATGTATCGTTCCCACAACTTTCATTTTTCTATGTAATTTGCTCCTACCTTTTTCTAAAAATCCCACTTTCAGTTACTTTATCTTTGTTACAATATTCACTTCTACAAATATTGTTGGTTTAGACTTTGATTTCCATTTTCTGGTAATTGCTTTTTCAGCAGCCTCTAGAATTAAACTTAACAAGGCCTTACTGTGTCAAGACAATACAGATCCTGTAGCCCAGCTCAAAAAATAATTTCCTTATTTACAGCCATTTGCATACCAAATATTTCTGACAGAGTACTCTGTGGGAAATTTTTTAAGTCTGCCAACTCATTACACTCTCAAAACATATGCTCACATTTACCTCTTTCTTCCCTTTCACACCTCAAAAATTTGCCATCTACCAAAGAAAAAATACTTTGGAGTCTGCTTGGGGTATAAAAATATGTATGCAAACACTTCCAAGAAAAAAAATCTTCTAAACTTTGTTGCATATTGAAGAGCCATATGTATGTCCTCTCATGGTTTTCTATGAATTGGTTATCCAATCTCTCTCTTCCCAATCTTTTCTAACTTCCTCTGATTTATTCCTATATTTATCATGCAATATTTTATATGCCCTGCTAATTATCCTTTTCTTAACAGCAGGTTCTGTTCTAGATTCACCTAAAAAGTGTACCAGAGCAGATATTTCACATAGAATTCCTCTATACCTCTCTCTTTGCAAAAAAGCTGATATAAATCCCTGATAAGGAAAGCAGTCTCTAGCATAGAGCCAAAGTGTTTTCTTAGCTTCTTTCATTGCATTAGCTTTCCTGCTCTGTTAATTTGCTCCCCAAACCTTGGTTCCTTTCCCAGTTTTCTTCAATAAATTCCAGTCTTCTCTTGCCTATTCTCTGTACCCCTAATTGCAGTTATCCCTATTAACATAATATTCTTTTTCCATTCTCATGTTGGCTTAGTTCTTAGAATATTTTTTTGCTTCTTTATGCATATAATATTCTTCATGACTGTTGTTATTTTCCTTAAAGATCTGCATCCAAACGCCCACTTTGTCTTTATTTCTTGAATTTCCATCTTGTTTTATCATCATAGCTTTCCACTTTGAATTATATAGCTTTCTGCTTTGTTATTTATATCATCCTTAACTGTGTAGCTCTAACTATCTCTTCAGATCAGGTAGTCCTAAACCACCTTGTACTTTTGGAAGGATCAGCTTATCAAACTTGACCCTTAACCTTCAAATATTTATTAATTACTATCCACAGCTTCTCTTCTGATTGATAAAAATATTCCTGACCTGTCTAAAAAGCTAAAGTGATAAAAATTTGTTTTCACTGCTTATATCTTGCTAACCATATCTGTAAAAAAAAGTTTCACTTTTCTCAGTTTTCATATTATCTTTTGTTTAGTCTCCTCCCACTTATCCTTAGCTGCCATAAGAGAATCCTTTTTAACTCATACTCCTAAATACTTCATTTTATTGTGTCCTCATAAATTTGGCTATTGCTGAACCAATTCATGTGAAGGTATATCATTTACAGCAATTACATTTGTTTTATCTTCATTCATTTTATACCTCAAAAAGACTTGAAATTGTCTCAGAATGCTCCACAACACTGAAATGTCCATTTCTGGTTTTATCAGGTACAAAATAATATCATCTACAAATACAGCCAACTTTTCTTGATTACCATACCAATTATATCCTTGAATTTCTGAGGCCCTTACTTTTCTTTGCCAATAACTCCAAATATAATGCAAATAACAAAGGGGAAAGAGGGTACCACTGCCCGTTCCTGTGTGCAGACACAACTTATCAGACAGATACTCTCTCAGTTTAATGTTATGCCTTCGATCCCTCTTATTTTCTTCTAATTAATCCTGATATTGTATCAGGAAATGCAAATGTTTCCATTGTCCTACTCACAAAATCCCAGCTTACTCTGTCAAATGCTTTCCTTGCAATAAGACTCACCAACAATAGCAGTATTTTCTTATATTCTGCTTCCCTCTGGATCATCATTGTTCTATTAATATTGTCAAATGTATGACTTCCCTCAACAAAACCACATTGATCCGTATCTATCCATTTTATCAACACATTTGCCATTATTTTAGCTATTATAGACATAAATGCTTTATAATTGTGGTTTTAAATTGAAATTGGACTGTATGAAATGGGTTTGATAGATCTTTACTTCTTTAGTTATTACAGCCACCACAGCTTTCTTCCAGGATGCTGGTGCTTCCCCATTTTTTAAAATACTGTTCAACAAAATTTATATGTCTTTATCAATTTCTTCCCTCCTAGCTTCCAAACTTTCACATGAATACCATCTATTCCTGGAGAATTTCCTGCAGATTTGTTATGTGTCACTGTTTTTATATCATCTACTCCTGTCTTAACTGTAACTGTTGAGCGCCATATACCCCTAACCTTGGCATACTTAAGTCTTCCACAAATATTTCCATTTGTGCATTTTCTTGATTTCCACATTTCTCTGCTTTATACAAATTTTCATAAAATTTCCAAACTATCTCTTATACATCTATAGGATCTCTAGTTATTTTTCTTGTTATGGGCTCCCTAAGTCTGGCAATATCCCTTTCTACTTTCTGTTGCATAAGTCATTGTGCTAAAAGTTTTTTGTGCTCTGGAGTTATTATCAAAACCAGTTGCTTAGCAGCAATCCTTTCAAACTCATGCATATTATCCAGATACTCCCTTATTTTCCTTTTAGCACTCTGCAGTTGCACCTCTTTTTTGTTCAGGGAGATTTGTCTTATTCTGCAATACTTTAACCTTTGTCAGCCCTTCTAAGTAATTCTTGTTAATTCTTAACTATATCCCATTTTCTTTTATTTCTACCCTAATTTTAAACTCCACTTTCACTTTATTCCACTCAGTAACTATAGCTTCTGAAGACATTTTCTATCTACACTTTTTTTCTACATTTTAAATTTCTATCTTCCTTAATAACTCTGAAATAATTTGCACTACTAACAGGTGGGGAAGTACCAGTGTCTCATTTTTACTTCAGTATTAATCGTTTTATCTTAGTTGCTATTGGTAAATGATCTGAAATAGTTATTGGATGTGTCTTGAAGCTTTCAACTGAAAGCACATGCTCATATGAAATGTAATTTCTGCCTAATCTAGCTCAGTTATTGTACCTTGGGAAATGATATGTAAATTCTCTCAGAGTTCCTACTACTTAATTCACATATTCTATACCAAATATTTTCATTTTTTTTCATAATTCTTCCCTCTTTTGTTACATTTCCCTTCCAGGTCCTCCAGATACATACTTACTTTTACATATCAAGTTTCACTCCCCACCTCTAAGTAATATTCCCTGTTTAAAGCTGACTATTTCTCCCCAAAATTTCTTAAACTCCATAATAGAGTTTTAGGTGGAAAATAAATACATGCCAGAGAGTAATCCTCCTCCCTTGCCAGTAGCCCTTTACTACAACAAAACTACCATTATTATCTTATTTTCCTCTTCTATCACTGTTGGAGCTCATCAAGTAATTAATATAAGCACTCCCCTTTTCCTCTGTCCCTGATATTCTGCTGAATATCCATCCTGAAACCCTTTCTTTATCAGATGCACATGCTCACTTCTTTCCAAATGTGTCTCCTATAGCACTACTATTTGAAGTCTGCTAGTCTTAATATAATTCAGTAGCTTACATTTTTGTCTATACCTGTGTGGCCTTTCACCTTCCAAAATAATATGGATAGTGTATCCATTATGATAGTTATTACTCCCACCTATTATATGATAACTTTTTAAATGTCTATTTCCAGCTTTTGTTATGCATGCACCTACTAATGTTTGGCAGGTTGATCCTTTATACAGTTGTTTGTCATCTCCATTTGAACTTATGTCATATTTTACAAGACTTTTTGTGATAATGAAAACCCTCAAAAACACACCCCATAACCTATTAACTTAAAACAAACACATAAAGCTATGTACAGCTTCAAATAATGAAATTTAATCCTATTGTTAGGAACAATTGTCCCAAATCCCTGGGTGATGAGGTATCGTGATGGACTAGTCTGAATAGTATGGAGTCAAGTAGAAGGTTGGCTCTGGCAGGAACTGGTAATCAGTTTGCTTTGGATAGTTTTAGGCAGTGATATTCACTCCACGGGGAGATGGAAATTAATTTGTATATTTTATTTGATATGGTCTGCAAGACTCTAGTGTGGAAGCAAACACAAATAAGCCATTTTCAATTTGTGAAAGTAGAACACCGTTATCTATAGCTGCCCTATTGAAAGGTGATAGGAATTGAGAACGTTTATGAGTCCAAAACATGAGGCAGTTTTTTTTTTTAGATCTGACAATTTTGAATGTGCTCTTAATAGATAAGAGATTGATCGAGTCAGTCATCAAGATATCTAAATTAAGATGTTCTTTTAATGTGGTTAAGGTCCTGGTCTATTAAGGTGAGACAGCTGAATGAATTAGTGAGTCTTTCCCTTGAACAAAGCACAATGATTGTTTTTTTTTTTTGTTTTTTTTTGGGGGGGGCAGGTGAGAAGAAGCTTTTTTGGAGGACAGCTAATTGTTTTGTTTCAAGAGATTGTTGATTTATACAATTTAGGTTTATTGTTTATTAGCTATTATAATATTATTATATTGGGGTATGAATTGTGTCTTTTCAATTACTTAGGTTTGTTGAATAAATCAGATAATTGTGGCATCTTTTTCACTATACGTCCACTTCAAATTAGCTTACTTCTGTTGAAGATTCTGATCAAATAAATAAAACATGTTTGTCAAAACTGCTGTAAGCTCAATCATAGGAGTCATTTTGTATCTGCTCCACATAAAATAAAAATAACAAGGAGGATAAAAAAGAGCAATGACATATACAAACATTCCTACAGAAACCACCTTTTCCAGCTTAAATTTGTTTGTTTTAAAAATGAAAAAAAATCTCCCTTGTCTCCAACTTTTGCTTGATAATATGCTATCATAATCAGTGAAAAGCATCTGGACTTGTCAGTTGACAACAAGAGCAGCTCTGTTATGACTTTTGTTAATGCTTCCTGCATTATTTACATTTGTGATCATTAATGTTCAAAGATTCAAAAAGATTCAAAGAAACTTTATTGCCATTTAGGACCACACAAGTGCAGCCTAAACAAAATTACAAATGTCAGTTCACGAGAGAAATACAGTGCAAATAACATAGATACAACTGTATCAGAAAATAACATAAGAAACAGAGTGGGCTTTTTTTAATATTTATTTTGTCGGGTTTGCATTTTTGGTACTTTTGGCTTAGTATAGGGATTAATGTAAACATAAATGCATTTTTTACATTTATGACCACTTGTTTTTTTTTATGATATTATTCATTTTCCATGAAACTGTACAATGTTTTATATTTTGTGCACTTTCGTGGACAATGAATATTATTATACTCCTATATACTGAGCACTCACGCTCAGCCGATTATTCGCTATCCTCTGGCCTTATCTTACCTACTTTACTTTTTCTACTTAATCTAATTCTACCTTGCCCTCCATACCTCTTTGTTCAGTACTTTATGCGCTTCATTATAAATCATTTTATCCTACTCATAGCTTTCTTTTCTATTTTCCTTCTGTAAATCCGTACATACAGTTATTGATTATATAATGTTTGTCTGTTGTATTACTTTGTTAACCTCACTGTAACTAAATACTGTTTGTTATATTTTGTAACATGGGCTGAGCCTGCAGTTGGTCATTTGTTCATCAGTGCTCTACCCCACTAAACAAATAAATAAATATTCATATACGAGTGTGTGTGTGTGTGTGTGTGTGTGTGTGTGTAAATGTATATTCATATGTATGTGTGTGTGCATGTATATATATATATATATATATATATATATATATATATATATATATATATATATATATATAGAGTGTGTGTATATATATATATATATATATATATATATAATATATATTTATATAGATATATATATATAATATACATATATATATATATATATATATATATACACACACACACACACACACACACACACACACATATATATATATATATATATATATATATATATATATGATATAAAAAGTTTAAACATCCCTGTTGACAAGCCGGGTTTTTGTGATATAGAAAAATGAGACCACAATAAAGTATTTCAAAACTTTTCCCACCTTTAATGTGGTCTATAACCTGTACAATTCAATTGAAAAACAAACAAATCTGTTAGGGGAAAAAAATATAAAAAATAAAAAGCATACAATAAGCTGGTTGCATAAGTGTGCACACCCTTAAACTAATACTTTGTTGAAGCACCTTTTGATTTAATTACAGCATTCAGTCTTCTTGGGTATACACCTGCTATCAATTAAAGATAATCTGATTAACCCCAAATAAACTTATGCTCTCCTAGTAGGATTTTCCTGACATTTACTCAGTTGCCTGCTACAGCAAAAGCCATGGTTCACAGAGAGCTTACAAAGCATCAAAGGGATCTCATTGTTGAAAAGTATCAGTCAGGAGAAGGGTACAAAAAAATTTCCACAGCATTGGATATACCATGGAACACAGTGAAGACAGTCATCAAAAAGTGGAGAAAATATGGGACAATAATGACGAGCAAAGAACTGGACGTCCCCCCAAAACTGATGAAAAGACAAGATGTAAACTGGTCAGGGAGGCTGCCAAGAGACCTACAGTAACACTGAAGGAGCTGCAGGAATTTCTGGCAAGTACTGGTTGTGTACTACATGTGACAAGAATCTCCCGTATTTCCATATGTCTGGGCTACGGGGTAGGGTTGCAAGACGGAAGCCTTTTCTTACACAGAAAAAAAATCCAGGGCCAGCTAAAATTTGCAAAACAATACATCAAGTCTCCCAAAAGCATGTGGGAAAATGTGTTATGGTCTGATGAGACCAAGGTTGAACTTTCTGGCCAGAATTCCAAAAGGTATATTTGGTGCAAAAACAACACTTCGCATCACCAAAAGAACACCATCCCCATGGTGAAGCATGGTGGTGGCAGTATCATGCTTTGGGGTTGCTTTTCTTCACCTGGAACTGAGGCTTTAGTCAAACTGGAGGGAATTATGAACAGTTCCAAATACCAGTCACTTTTGGCCCAAAACCTTCAGGTGTCTGCTAGAAAGCTTAAGATGAAGAGGAATTTAACCTTTCAACACAACAATGACCCCAAGCATACATCCAAATCAACAAAAGAATGGCTTCACCAGAAGAAAATTAAAGTTTTGGAATGACCCAACCAGAGCCCAGACCTAAATCAATATAAAAGTTGTGGGGTGACCTGAAGTGGGCTGTGCACAAGAGATGCCCTCGCAATCTGACAGATTTGGAGAGCTTTTCCAAGGAAGAGTGGGCAAATATTGCCAAGTCAAGATGTGCCATGCTGATAGATTTCTACCCAAGAAGATTGCATGCTGTAATTAAATCAAAAAGTGCTTTAACAAAGTATTAGTTTAAGAGTGTGCACACTTATGCAACCAGCTTATTGTATGTTTTTTATTTTTTATATTTTTCCCCTAACAGATTTGTTTGTTTTTCAATTGAATTGTACAGGTTATAGGTCATTAAAGGTGAGAAAAGTTTTGAAATGATTTATTGTGGTCTCATTTTTTATATCACAAAAACCTGGTATTTTAACAGGGGTGTGTAAACTTTTTATATCCACTGTATATATGTGTGTATGTGTAGGTTCAGTGTGTTTCCTCACATGTGCACTATATTGCACATTTTATAGGTTCATAGGTGATTACTAGGCTAATGGTACAAGAGCCTTTACAAGCCTAGCCAATAATACCCAGGCTATGACAATATTATATCTTAATTCCCCAGAGATGGGATGGGGTAGTATCAGGGTAGAGGGTCTTTGGGTGTTGGATCCCAGAGTCATTTTATAGACCACCTCTGTCCAAAAGGGACATGAGCAATACCCCAGGAGTGAGTTTATGTTTCCCTATCCATTTATCCAAATTTTTTTGAATAAAGAGAGGGATGGGCATTGTTTTATGAATATGGGAAGTTTATTCCATGGATGAGGTACCCTTTGGTATGACTCTGTCTTTCCAGCAAGTTCTGTTAGAGTCACAAACAAGGCTCAGGTCCATGGAACAAGTAACCCTGATATATTTTTTGTTGCGAATTAAGTAACATTTTCATCTGGGCTGGATCAGAGAATGCCTTGCAGGTCAGGCATAAGTCCCCTCTCAATAAACAATATGAGGCAGAGTAAAGGGCAAGAGCCTTTAGTTGGTCTGCATAAGACATGTGTCTTACGCTTTGTATTTTTTAGCAAGAAACCTTTGGGTCCGCTCAAGTTGGTTTAAGTGCCTGATTAGGTACATGCAGAAGGGAGCACTGTACTCGATTATGCGCCTGATGAGAGCCGAGTGCAATGGCACTGTGACTTCCTTTGACCTTGATGTCATGCCTTTACTTATAAGTTGAGCCACACAGAAGGATTTCTTCACTACCATAGCTATGTGTTGGCCAAAGTTTAGGTTATTCTCTATCTGTGTTCCTAGGTCCCTCACTGCTGGTTCTACGTTTAGGGGTGTGCTATCAATATTATAATTTGCAAGGATATCTGATTTACCAAAGGGTTTGATGTATGATTACAAATTTTTTTTTGGCATTATTCTCAAATCATGGTTTTGTCACTAGTCATTTGTCATGTAATTTTAGGCCTGTTTATAGGATGTCAACATAGTTTGGGGATTCAGCGATTGCTCCTACCTTACACTCATTAGCAAACTTGGTGACTCAGAGGCAGGAAGGATCCCAGCACTGAGCCCCATGGGACACCACTAGTAACATATTTCTTATTGGAAGTTGATTCACCTAATCTGGACATGAGTCCTGTCAGTGAGCCAGTTGGTTATCCATCTGATGATGTAGGGTTTATGCCTAACTCAGTAAGTTTATCTATGATCCCTGAGTGGGAAGCTGTGTCAAAAGCTTTGGCCAGGTCTGGATAAGCAGTGTGTACCGTTTTACCCTTACCAATTGTCCTGGTGACTTTCTCAAAGAAATCCACCAGACTGAGCAGGTAAGACCTCTCTGACAAAGCCAAATTGGGTCTGGTCCAGTGTTTGGAGAGTTCCTATGTCAGATAAAACTAGTCAAGCTTATAGTTCTGTAGTTTCCTGGGTCATTTGATGGGCCCCCTTGTGTAGAGGGGTAACTGCTGTAATCCTCCATTCCTTTGGACAAAGCCCATCCAGAGGCTGTGGTTAAAAGGGCTTTCTAGTGGCCCTGATATATTCTGTTTTAAGCTATTTAAGAAGCATCCTAGAATGTTGTCAAGACCAAAGGAGGTTATGTTTTTGGCTTTAGCAAGTGCAGTAAGGGCCTGTTCCCTCATAATGACTGGTAGGGGAGGAATGGTTGTGGATATTTCTTTGGGTGTGGTGGGTGGTGATGTGTGGAGAAGTTTCAAGTGAACTCGTCAGCCAGCAGGTTTGCTGCAGTTTCAGGCTGGATGCAAGTGTTGCCATTCATGACTAACTCAGCACATTGATAAGCATTTCCCCTGAGGTCACAAATATAATTTTCAAAAGCCTTATGGTTATCTTTCAATTGGAAGGCAATCTTTGCCTCATAGTTTGCTTTGGTAGATTTGACCATCTCTCTAATTTGTTTGTTTAGACTTGTACTATTTAGCTGTTCCATCTTGGCTTTGGAAAAGATTTTTTCCTTTTGTTGAATATCCTGTTTATGCAAGGGATCTACTAATATAGTTTATTTTTGCCAGTAATCATAGGTTTGCCTCAGACAGGTACTGTCTCCTCTATGCAGCTAAGAATGTGGCTGTACAGTGCTTTTGTGTACAGCTCAGAGTAGGCCTCAGTGTCATCCCAGTTTGGAGGGGCTTGGAAGTTTAATAAGCTGTCACTTAGTTTGAAGTAAATGGCCTTAGCAAAGTTCTTAACAGGTTTAGAGTTTGGTGGGCATTCTAGGTTAGTTTTAATACTAAAGGAGATCATTTTGTGGTCAAATGTTCCAAGGCAGGAGTTAATGCATGGGAGGGAACAGCATCCTCCTATGTTTGTGAGTACTAGGTCTAGGACAGTTATACCTTTAGTTGAAGAGCTAAATAGTTGCCTCAAGGTGTTTGTGTTGATGAAGTTTAAGAACCTCTGAGTAAGTGAATTATGGGTCTTATAAGTCTACCAGTTTATAGTGGCATTGTTGAAGTCACCCATAAGTATGGTGTTATACAGAATGTTAAGAGATTCCAGTAGGTTTAAGTAGGAGGTGTGGTTTTCCAGACTCATATTAGGGGAACTGTAGCTAGCAAGGATATGATAGGAGGTCGCACCTATGGTTAGTTGGGCATGGAGCAGCTCAAGCAAGTCATGTTGTGGACCAGTCTAGCAGTGTACTTGTCCTTTATTAACACTATAAACACATCCTCCTTTGTTTTATCCTGAGCTGAGGGGGATTGAAATGTATGAAAGGCAATGTATCCTTTGGGTGCTTTCCATGGTTCTGAACCATGTTTCTGTGACTGGATATATGTCTGCATTCTCCAGGGTGAGGAGTACTTCCAGGGAGTGCAGTTTTTTATTTAAACTCCTATCATTGAGCAGCAGTGCTTTTAGGTAGTTGTGAGTGATTTTTGTTATGTTGGAGGTTTTAACAACTGGGCAAGGCCTAAAAAGACACTGCAGGGCTAAATAAAGTTTTGCTACTATCTAAAAGCCAAGTGTTACAAGTGCAAACCATCTCCAGCAAAGCATTGTAATCTGTCAGTCACATTGCCCCAGGCTGACAGATATTGGATCCCCTTGTTGTGACAGAAACTAAGCCAATTGTTGAAGTCAGTCATTTTTTCCTGGTACTATGACATCATCATTAGTGAAGGTAGGATGCTACTCAAGGCTATATTCATACCTGTTTGGGAAACAAATTCAGAGTTTCATAATGTTTCTCTTCATACAGTCCCATGAGGTATGTCTTAAGTAGTTTCCACCCTCATGAACTATGATTGTGTCATACTGGTGCTTGTTGTTTAAAGATGTAAGTAAATCTGTGATCTGGCAGATCCTGGCTCCAGACAGCTAGCTCACTGTGATCTTCTTCTTGCTTAGACTGGTAAGGAGGACATCCGTATGTCTTACAGTGTAATCTACAATAACTAGAATATTTGAATGTGTGGTATGCTGTCTTATGGGCTTGGAAGCAGGGATACTATGATTTTCAGAGTTATGTGTTGTGTGAATTGCTGTCTTTTTTGAGTGTGTGCGGGGCCACCAAGAGATGCCTTTACGAGGTCTTGGTGGTTTGGGTAGATTATAAGTGAGTACCTCCCCATATGTGTATCTATGTGTTTGTTTCTTAGTGTTGGTAGTGAGTGTTTTGGGTGTAACACTGACAACCTTGTTTGCATTTTTCATGTGTATATGTGAGAGTTTTGCCTCCAATGACATTGTGAATCTACATCTCTCACACACTTTGTCTGTTCTAAAATTAAATGGTTGTCAGTGAACATGAGCTAGTTAGTACACTGCCTCAGGATGCCCATATCCACCAAGCCATGAACACAGAATGCAGAGAAGCACCTATCCATTATACCAGATCCTTAGCAGATGGAAAGGAGTAGGGGAGAGTCACCTAAAGATCTAAGTGAGATTGTTTACTAGTATACTATTAGAAGACATGCAGTGGCACTGCTCTCTGCATAAACTGACATCCCCTTGAGCAGCTATGAACAGTAAAAGACTACAGAGAGCATTTCTTAAAGACAATTTTAAACTGAAGAGATTTGCTCGGGTCTATATTAGAACATCGAAGTTTCAAAACTCTGTTCTAATAGCAAACCCTATTCAGCGAAAGCTGAAAATATCAAAGCAACAGAAAACCAATTTTTTTCCTAGGGAGTTTGGTTGTCTGTTTCTGTTGCTTCGGTATTTACAACGCTGTGGTGGAAAGTTACGGGTCGGGTTCAGGTAAGTGTGCGATTGAGTGCAGGTTAGGTTAGTTAGGGTTAGGGTGTGGGTTAGGTATGTGTGCGATTGTGTGGACGTGAGGGTTAGGGCGGGTTAGGTGAGTTAGGGTTAGGGCGCGGGTTAGGTATGTGTGCAATTGTGTGGATGTGAGGGTTAGTGCGGGTTAGGTGAGTTAGGGTTAGGGAACGGGTCAGGTAAGTGTGCGATTGTGTGGATGTGAGGGTTAGGGTGGGGTAGGTGAGTTAGGGTTAGGGCACGGGTGACGTGAGTGTGCGATAGTGACGGACCTTAGGGTTAGGGTTTGGGTTAAGGTAAGTGGATAGCTAGTGGTGTGTGTATAGTTTAGTGTAGGGTTAGGTGTAAGATTTTAGGTGTATGTGTGTGGATTAGATGACATACTAATTGTATGGAAGGGTGAAACAGAGAACATCCAGAATTTCATCAACTACATTAACAATACAACTGAATTTTTAAAATTCACCCATACTATAGATAAATATGGAATTGCATATTTAGATATTTACATCAGTTCTGATGGTCAAGGATATACTTCAAAATTATATAGGAAACCCACGTTTTCGAACGACTATATATATTTTGGAAGCTGTCATCCCCCTCACATGTTCAAAAACATAGTAAAGGGCCAATGTGTGAGAGCAGCAAGGATGTCATCTACAAGAGAAATCATGTCCAATGAACTCAATATTATAGAACAGTTATTTCTAGACAGAGGATATCCTAAAGCAATGCTGACTGATGTATTAAATTATGTAAAATCTCAATGGGGAATGAAATATAGACCATTATTAGGTCAACAAGATACTGGAAAACAAGTTACTAATACATTCAATAGACGTGTATGTGTCATTATGTATAATCCATTCACGAACATCATCAAAGAAATATTAAATAGACATTGGTATGTATTTAACCTTGAAGGTGAAGCTAAGGACATTATAGGTGATACCCCAAATATTATTTACAAATCTGGTTGTAATATAAAAAGAATGATTGAAAGAAACAACAAGAAAACCAAGGTGAAAAACGGAAGAAATAAGGGGACAACAAAGTGTGGTACCTGCAAACAATGCCAGTACATTAATGAAGAGAACAGGATCAAGTTGATCAATACTACCTATAGTATATGCAAGTTTAAATCAGGAAATTGCAATAGTAGTGGGATTGTTTACTTGGCAACATGCATAGTATGCAATGCATACTATGTTGGTAAAACAGAAAGAAAGCTTAAAACCAGGATTTATGAACACACGTACAAAATTAAAAAAGGAGATGAGAAAAATGCTTTAAGCAAACACATTATGACCAAGGGAAATGACCATGGATTTAAATTTGCTATACTAGATCTGGTGGACAACAGTGTGGGGAATGGAAATTGGAAGGCAAAATTAGGAGCATTGGAAAGTAAATGGCAAATTATGTTAGACGCAACTACCTATCCAGGAATTAATGAATATATTAGCATCAAACCATTTTTAATATTGGGATGCCCATGATAGGTATAACATTAGGCTTCCCGGCTCCTAAAGACTGCATATAGACTGTAACTAACCTGTTGCTCCTATGCAATATGGTAGTTATGTTACATTCCTAGTGGGACTACACTTTTGTTAGTTAGCCTATTATATGGAGAGAGTTTTTAGGAAACATGAACAATCCACTTATTGAGTGGTGACAGTTTCAAGCATTGATACTCAATACATTTTGCTATGTGACAGTTAGATTTGCTTGGACAGTTCAATATATCTTGACATTTGTTAACAAACAGTCAGTCTTTTTTAATTACATGTAGTTTATATTGAGTTTTCTCATTGTGTGAGTTATTCATTGAGGGAAGTGTATTGTATATGAAACTTGTCATTTTTTTAAGAGAAAAATTTTATTATATTTTTTTCAAGTGGGATTTTTTCTAAGAATGTTTTTACACAATAGATATTTATAACATATACAGATATTGGTTAGGGACCATTTGTATTTATTCAAAATATTTATAATATACATGCTAGTAATTTTATATATGTAGTTAGCAACATTGTAACATTGTGATTATACTAATTGAATAATTATGCAATATCTATTAAGGTTTGGCGCCAAAATGTTTGGTATTTAAGGAAGGGATGCAGAAATACTCATTGTTCTGATGAAATCTGCTAAGGGCAGATGAAAGCGCTTAACCGATTGCATTGCTTCTATTTATGCATTCTTGTGTCTCATTTATTTGCTGTATGTGGATATGGACTGCAGTGTTTGTGAATAAACATCTGTTTTAACTAGCGAGAAATATTCTCCATTCTTGTTACTGACACGTCTGTCAGCATTCACCAAGTGTCCAGCTCAACTCGAGTTCCAGGTCTGTGGGTGTCGGAAATACCATTTTGTTGCTGTTGTGCCTTTTTCTTCAGTTCTATGTGTGTGGATTGCTGCTTGTTTGGTGTGCTTGTGTTGTGTGTATGTGTTTTGGAACAGCAATTTTTTTTCTCTAGGAAATTTGCTGTTCTATATGTTTGATGTTTTCAGCTTTCGCTGAATACGGTTCGATATTAGAACATTCGAAGTTTTGAAACTTCGATGTTCTAATATAGACCCATTTGCTCATATACAAGGCACTGGACTGGTAACTGTGTTTGTGTGATGTTCAAACACGAGACTTTTACACCAGCAGGATGAAAGACTTTTACATAGTTAAACACTCATGGCAATCAGATAAACATACAATAAGCCTTCCACCAACAGTTTCCAACTCAGATGGTTTGAGTTAGCCCTCTGATCCCACCAGAGTGCATGAAAAAACTCAATATAAAACAAACTGTTTTTGAGCTCAAGTGCAGTAACAAATGCTTTACAACAAAAAGGCAGAACTCCGGCAGTATCAAGAATCCTTGGAAATAAGTTCACAAACCCTGAGAAATGTTAATGCAGACAAATGTGCACAAATGTTGAGAACTTCTACAAACACAGAAAAAAATTTTCAACCTCAGGAGATCTTTGGCAAATGCAGAACATCTTTTGCAGTATAAGAGGAATTTAGGAAATAACAGAATACTATTAAAACTACCTAAGAGGATTACAGTAACAGACAGGTGGTGTTTTTTTTTTAAAGTGCAGGCTGGAAAACAGTGATAAATTCAACAAAAATCAATAAATGCAGCACATATGTGTTAAACAGCACTGAGATTGAGCAAGTGCATAAAAGAAATAAATAAAAATAAAGTACTTATATTAGCTTTGTAAGTCCATGGATGGTTTTAGAACTAATCCAACTCTTGTAGTCAAGGGTGTCCAAGCCAGGTGCAGGGAAGCTCTGAATAAATGAGCACATTGTCACAAAAATGTAAGGCTTTTTATACCAGAAGGATGAAAGACTTACATAGTTAAGCCCTCAGGCCAATCAGATAGACACAGAATAAGCCTTCCACTAGCAGTTCCCAACTCAGATGGGTTGAATCAACCCTCTGCTCCCACCAGACT
>NC_056732.1:297062652-297100152 GCF_019279795.1 Protopterus annectens | reverse complement strand
TTATGTTACTAGTTACTAGAAATTGTAATATATTACAGTAATCAGTTACTTTTGTAACTGGTTACTCCCGTCACTTCAGGTAACAAAAAGAAAAAGAAAAGCAAGTCAAAATTATTCAGTACTGACTCATATTACTAGACAATATTTATTTTATTTATTTTTAAATGGACAAGCTTATAAGGCACAAATGCTAGATACAAAGTTGAAACCAATCATTTTTACCATATTATAAAGACTGGCAGTCATTAACAAGGTTATCCTTCCCCATATACTTTGCATTCTCCGTGCCGCAACCAAAGAATCACACTTCAAGATAACCAAACAATAGCAGGTCTCTCTTTCCTAGCTTGTGTGACAATACGGAAAACCCAGTCCTGTCCAATGCAATCATGATCAGACTGCTTCACACTGTGAGAGAGAAGAAATGCTGAGTTAACCCTTCATATTATAGTGGCCATACACAGACCATTATTACATGTGCAAACTCAGCTTACCAACAGGAATGGAGGAATCTGTATGCTTCGGTTGTTAAATCCTACCCACCCACTTGTATATTATATTAATCCTGACTGATAGATTCACTCTTCATTTTTCTATCTCTATAAATATTTATTCTTCAGTTGTTAAGTGAATCCTAAAGCATGTAAAGTAGCTTGTCAGTGTTGTACCTTATGTTAAACAGCAGCTATTTATACTGTCTCATTATAGACATCGCCAGGTTTATACCACCCCCCACCATTCAGAGACTTTTTCAAAAAGGACTCAAATAGTAGCCAAATTGTCTAGAAGAAGCCAATGTTTGAAACGGAGATCAAAACTTGGCTATCTATAGCATTCAGTATGATGATGGAGGGGCTGAGATTGCAGAAGACCAGACACTGCATCTTTATGACAGTTCAAAATGCTCCATGCCACTGCAGGAGGAAATATTGAGTGGATTAGAAATCATATTAAAGGTCAGACAGGTAACATTTATATAATACTATGTGTAAACATCTTCATGATATAAAATCCCCCCTTCCCAGCACACCAGATGCACTTGGAATCTCAACACCTTTCTGAATTACAGTAGTCCTATTTTGGTTTCCTTCATAGCACTACCTAGTCACAATTTTAAAGGATTTATGCTTGGACACTTTTGCATATAATATTCCTTACTTTACAGAATGTTCCAGATCTTTATCATGTAAGACACTGAGATCCAACAATGGGAATCTGAGCATATATTTATGAATGCCATCCCATACATATGTTTTATCATCATATGTATCATACCTCTCAACTGTACAGATTTTTGCCTCATATTTTTGGTCTGTTCCTCCTAAAATCTGTACTTTTCTGGCAAATAGCTGAGGATTTAAGTAATTAAATAATGATAAATACTGAGTTTAAGACTCCATATCCTTCAAATATCCTAATGCAAAACCTATTATTCTATCAACTTTCTAAGTTTGTAAGAGCAATAATTAAAATCTGTCCTTATTTTTGGGCCCTTGTCCCCCCATCATTTCAGACTTTGTACAGACTTTTTGCGCTAAGAGGTTGAGAGGTATGATATGCATTGAGAATATTTTGAACATATAATTAGTGTAATAATCTGTAATCACTAGCGGTACAGTTTTTAGCATTTCTACCTCACATCAGTTTGCACACATATGCACACATATACACATATATAGATAGATATAGTGTGTATGTATATATATATATATATATATATATATATATATATATATATATATATATATATATATATATATATCTCTGTATCAATATCTATTTTTGGGGGTGTCTCAGCGACATACCTTAATACAGAGTCTACACAGCCTCAATTTGTCATTGTGGGTTTTGACAGGGTACTCTGGTTTCACTCCACATCCCAAAGACACCAATGTGTGAACTGGAAATCCTCTGAACTGCCCATAGGCACATGTTATGTGCATGAGTGAGTATGCATGTGTGCTTCCTGTGGTTATCTAGAACTCTGCCCAGAATTAGTTTCTCTGTCTTGCACTTGTTCAGTGCTGGAATAAGCATGGTCTTCCCTGTAACCCTGGGTTAGTTTAAGTGAGTAATTCAAGAATAAGTAAACGTGTAACGAAACCCTGATACTGCTTAGCTAACCTCTCCTACCATATTCCCTTGTCACAATACCACCTGCATTGGTAATGTAATTCAGAAGCACACAAACTTAGAGAAGCAACTTACTTTCTTTGTCTGCTTAAAGGAAACATACACTGGTATATGAATTTATTGCAGACACCATCATTCAGATGGTCAGGCCTTAAACTTCTCCCACCCTCATTGTTCAGCTGGCCTATGTGTTGCAAAACTCATATCATAAGGGTTTGGCCTCACTTTCAATGTGGCTAGCTGGTCTTACAGGGTGTGTACCTCCTTTGAATACACTATATCTAAGCCACAGACCCTTAACTCATTAGACAGAAGCAAAACACACATAGCATTAGTCATTGAACATAACCTGGCTAATATTAAAGTCTCATTGTCATAGTATATAAATATCTACTGAATTTAAACCATACCAAAGGAAATGGGAGAAAGATTCCTTAAAGTTCTGTTTGTAGGCTACTGATTACCAGCTCATTCCTTGAATTACCACTATATTATTATCTATCTTAGCACACATGTTGTTAACCTTAGCAACAGACTAGTTTTAGCTGTCAGAATAATGTCTAAAGCAATTGTTAAATACCTTTAAACAACAATAATAAGGCAGACTTTTTCCATATCCATCTTCCACCACATGGCAATTCTAGCATAAACCAATAATATGAGAAACTAAAAGACAGCTGAGTACAAGACTACACTTATTAGCTAATCTGTTCCACACCTCATAAAATGCTAAATTTTGCTACATTTCTGTAAAACTTTAGAATTGGATGATACTAAACAGAGCCCAGGACCCCAACATATTAACCCTGGCAGCTTTAACAACAAATGAACATTGCTGAAATTCTGGATAAGCCTGTGTAATAGAAGAACAACCCTCAATATTATAGATAGCACTGAATCCTGGCTTAAAGAGGAGATCATCATGTCAAATTATATGAAGAACTATTATGAATGCTTTACTGATAACAGATCAGGTTGTATAACTGCCCATGTAGCCATACTGTTTGCCACTAAGACCAAAACTAAGGAGCCACACCTCATTTAGGTATAGTATCCCTGTATTTGAGGCTACTCCTAACTGGCTGCTCATATAAATAACTATAGGAAGCAATTCAAATCTTTTCATTGGTGCTATCTATAGTCTCCTTCTAGCTTTAAAACAATGCTAGAAGGAATACTGTTTGATACCTACAATGCCTGTCCTTTAATAAAACTAACTCTTCAGGGTGATTTTAACCTGGAATGGACTATATCAGAAAAATGGACATTCATCAAAAAGTCTGTAATACAGAGATTTACAATAAACTATCAGTGGACCAACCAGAATTAGCATTTCCACAGGTTGCTCATCTTCTGTTGATACAGTCATTAAGAAGATTGCCAGACAATGCCACAAACTAACATTTTTGCCAAATACACTTGGTGATTATTGTCTAGTAATTATAAGATACATTTTCAGAAAACACCATCCTTCAATGAATCAAATGAAGTAATGCTCCTACTAGAATTAGATGCTACTGATTGGCGTTTACACAGGTAACAACCCAACTGAAACCCTTCACACATTTCACAGTATTTTACTAATTCATGAAAAACTGTTCATAACCCAGCTACAAAGACTGCAGAGTAAAACATGTCCTTGGCTAACCTCGGAAGTAAAGGAAAACTTGGGAGACTGAAAAAGGCTTGGACTGAGTTGAAAAGAAAAACAAACACAAATCAAAAGAAATAGCAAACCTTTTCAAACTGGAAACAGGACATGTAAAAAACAGGCACATGCTGTTAGCAGACAGTTGAAAACATTTATAGAAAACTATAGAAAAACTGACAAATATTACAATAAAACCTAGAGACAGTTGAAAAAAAACATAGTGCACATTTATTGTAAATACATTTACAAGAGCATACAAGATTAGATGCTTCTACCTCTTACCCTGAGTACAAGAAGCCCTCCTGTAGATATTTAACATCTTCCTAAAGACTGGCATCCATCTTCATTCCTTCAAGCATGCTGTCATTACTCCCCAACCAAGAGTATCCCACCCTAACTCACCACAGGACCATAAGCTAATTACTAACCTCTGTATATAATTAACATTTTTGAAAAAACATTTTCAGACAGATTCAAAACATGTCGATAAATGGCAGCTGCTCTCACATGCTTACCCCGGCTTTTGGAAATTATTACACTAGTCTTATGTAGCCTAAAGTGGCATGGATGATTTTTTTCAGCTATGGAAGATAAACTTCTGTTCAGGGGTAGTTTTACTTACATCAAGAAGGCATTTCAGGCAGAGAACCTTCAATCATTTCTTAATTCTAAAATAGGAAAACCTTGGCTTCAAGAATACTATCTTCTGATGGTTTAAATTTACTTTGAAGCTATAGAATTTGGAGTGTCAGCAGGGCAATAAAACCTCCAGCAATGAAGTCTCTAAAATGTGTGTCCCACAGGAGTCTATCCTGGATCTCAAACAATTGTCTCTGTTTTAAACAATTTAGCCCCAGATTTGCTAAATGTTTGTTTAATAAAAGTGTAGATAATATACTTTTATGGGTACTATCACCATCTTAGCCAAGAAGTTACTGCAGAAAGACTTTTCCAGCTGTTGTCTATAGTTACAAGGTGATCAATTTACTGTTAATGCTCATAAGGCTTGAACTGTCCTCTTAGTCATAGCACAGACTCAAAGATAATGTATCCATTAGCATATGACTGAAGAGAATAAACTGGTAACACAATGCAACTTTCATAAAGTAAGAATTTTGGCAGACTCTCACATTAACATTGAAGTATTAACTTAAAACACGCTGTGACAAGAACAGCCCATGTTATTACATTTTGCAGATCCTCACTTTTAGAATTATAAAAACTTTCAGTTTAAACGTTCTTATGTCCAGGCTAAAATATTTTAAATTGCTCTGATCTCAGCAAATAACACTGTAAAGTCTCAGACAGTAGTCAGTAAAGTATGTGAGTCTCCCGTTGTAATGAGCATCACTGCCTCACAATGGGCATGAGGTGATACACTGCCCCCTCCATTACAGCTCATGTGGCATATCTAGTGTCAGCCATATTTAAAATAAGCAGGTGTACTGTCTTCCATTAGTTCAAAAGCACCAATCAAGACTCACCACTAACCAAATGGAACACAGTAAAAGGGTCCTTAATCTGTCAAGAACCTCATCAAAGGTAAACAGCATAAAAAGCATTTTCACAAATATCTCCTGCTAATTGCAATATGCTCAATATAACATGTTCTAGTTTTCATCTAAAATTGTTCCATTACAAACCTGGCATACATACAGTTACATGAAAACTGGATAGTTTACCTAAATTAAATAAGACGTACTATGTTAAAAGATGAAGATTTTATGAAATCTACTGCAAAACAGTTTATATTGTTCTTATACTGCTTCCAAGCATTACACTGTTCGGCTGTCCTTACAACTTATTTCAAAACACTTTAATGGAAAATATTTTAAAGGCTCTGTATAATTTTTACTTACCTGATATTTCTTGATTTGTATTTCTGATTATGTGAATAATAAGAATGCATGGCAATGTTTTGCAATTGGCCTGGGTTGTAGCTGAAAATGTTTTCAACAAATATATAATTAAACAGAGGGGTATCACCAAATTTTGGAAAGACAAATGACCACTGCCTATTTTAGAAGGAAAATCACTACTACACCAAATCTATAATGTAAAATTCTGTCAGTAGGAAATTATAACCATAAACTAGGGAAGCTGAAATAAAATGGGCAAAAGTTCGGGATGGTTAAAAGTTTTTCAAAGTGAATTAAAAAGTGCAGCGAACCTTTACTCTGTAGAACCCAAAAATATGCTAACAAGATAAGATATGATTCTTCTGTTTCTAGCCCCCTTTCCAAGTTTTCCTCACTTATTGCTGAGTGTTTAGTTGTATTGGTTAATGCAGTGGCTTTCTATAAAAAAGTCTCTCTTTACTCTCTCACATAAACTTAAAATAACATGTTCTCAATTTTGACTAGACTGGTTGCATTGTTTTGGTTGTATTTTCTCTGAACTGTTTATTTCTTTATTACCCTGGACCATTGTTTTCCATTTCACTCCTTTATACAGTGGTGCTGCAGTAGCGTTGTCGCCTCACAGTTAGACGTTGCCCGTTCGATTCTCAGTTAGAGCATCGTCTGTGTGGTGACATGCGTGAACAGGTGTTCCTTCATTGAAGGTTGTGCGTTAGGCCTGGCAAGCCAGCACATAAAAAAACTCTACTGCCAATAATTAGCGGACCCGAGTTCCACTGTGGCGACCCCTAACCGGGAAAAGCCGAAAGACACAAACAAACACTTTCTGAATACTATGTATTACATTAAATACTTAATGCTCCTTGTATGATAGCAGTAATTTTCCCTTCATATTGATTTTTCTGAGTATCATTTATAGGGTGCCTACTACTCATGTTATCTACCATGCAGTAAACTTTATCAAGCATCAATGCTTCACCTTGTTGCACTACTCATATATGTGCAGGCTTCTTGGCTGCTGTAGCAACAACTGCCAAATGTTATGTAACAAGATTTACATGAGTTCAGGGACAGGCACCACAAACTCATTTAGGACGAGTAGCCCCTAGCATCAGGGAAGACGTATAAGTTTTCCATCAGGAATGCAAAGATAATTATTTTCTGACAGAGCAGCTACAATAAAGAAATAGGGACAAGGTGTCACTCATTTGTCACATCAAAGGGCCCCACTTCCTCCTTTGTCATGTCATGTTCATTTAGACCTCTGTATAAACATATCCTGTAATATGTCTGGGTAACTAATTTCATTTATTAGTCTGTGTTTTGGATAGCTTAAGAAGGTTAGTTCCCTTGTTTATGCATAATTGCTTAATATTTCATTTACAAAAAAAAAAATGGTGGCGCTCTGTGTGGCTGCAGCTGTGTGAACTCATTCTAGAGATATGCATATTTTGTCTTCTTTTGCACAGAAAATCTCGAAACAATCAGTTTCTGCACTTTCAGTTGAAGTTACAATAACTTATAATACACAGAAGTTACTAGAAATTAAACAATCAACATCTACATATTGCTTATTGGATGCTTTGAAGTCTGCAGAGTATCTGATGCCTACTACTTGCCCAGAGCTACAACAGCTGGGTATTTTAACTCTTAGTCTAAAGTGCTTGAAACTGCTAGAACAGGTTTCTGGAATATGCTGGGCAAGAAAAAAAGAGAAACAGATGTCAGAGAACAAGGAAAAGATGCTGCAGAGCAGGTATTGATGTAAAGTTAAAAGCAAACCCCTACAGGCCTGTACTACCAACTATACTGCTAGCTAATGTGAGATCACTGGATAACAAGATGGACTACTCGAGACTGTAACTCTTCAGCAAGAACAAGGTGAGAAATACTGGTTTATTTTTGATTACTGAGACATGGCTGCATGACAAGATAAAGGAAAGTGCAGTAAACATAGAGAATTTTACGCTGTTTCATGCAGACAGAAAACATACACTGTGGAAAGGCCAGAGGAGGTGGAGTCTGCATCTACGTTAACAAAAGATGGTGCAGCAACTGTGAACTCATACTATCACACCACTTTGAAAACTTGTTCCTGTCCATTTAATGTAGACCATTTTACTTGCCCAGGTAGCTGAATGGGGTCCGTGTAACAGTGGTGTGTATCCCACCTAGAGCTAATACCAATGAATCTCTAAATAAACCATGCAATCACATGGGGTGAGCTGCAGAGCAAATATTCTGACTTTGTACATGTGGCAGCTGGTGACTTTAATAAAGCAGATCTGAAAGAAGTACTCCCACACTACCATCAGTATGTGGACATTCCTACAAGGGGTGATAATATCCTGGACAAGGTGTACATACATTTAAAGAAAGCTTATAAGGCAGTGCAACTTTCACAAATGGGAAACTCTGATCATTATACCATCTTGCTATTGCTAGCTTACAAACCTGCAACGCTTAGAGAGAAACCTACAAAGAAACAAATCAGGGTATGACCTGAGGGAGCTATGGAGGCCCTCCAAGACTGCTTTGAAAGAACCAACTGGGATATGTTCAAGGAGGCAACCACAGTGAATCAGCATCTAAACATTGATGAATACACTGTGGTAGTGATGGCATACATTTCAAACTGTGTCGATGAAGTAACAAATACCAAGATTATCACTATTTGAGCTAACCAGAAGCCATGGCTCACCCCTAAGGTATATGAGCTTCTGAAGGAGAGAAACGCAGTTTACAGGGCTAAGGACAAAGCAGTCCTAAGTGTAGCAAGAGGTAATCTGAGGAGGGGTATAAAAGAGGCTAAGAAGAAGTATGGCAGAAAGGTACAGAGCCACTTTGAAGACATGAAGGATGCAAGGAGACTATGGCAAGGCATACAGGAGATCACTGACTACAAAATCAGGTCAGCACTGTGTGAGGACAGCATCAAATTCTTGGAACGTTTGAACATCTTCTTTGGTAGATTTGAGGAAAGAAACAACAGGTTGGCACTAAAGCTACCCACTGAAGAGAAGGATGTAATACTCAGCCTCAGAACAGAGGAGGTAAGAAGTGAGCTAAGGAGAGTGAACCACAGGAAGGCTGCTGGCCAAGACAACATACTGGGTAAGGTGTTAAGAGGCTGTGCTGATCAACTATGCACAGTGCTCAAGGAAATATTTAACACCTCTCTTGTCATTGCAAAAGTACCCTCATGCTACAAGGAAACTAACATCATCCCACTACCTAAGAAAATAACTCCCTCCAGCCCTAACGACTACAGACCAGTCACTCTGACATCCACTGTTATGAAATGTTTGGAGTGGCTGATCAAAAAGCATCTTTCATCATGCCTACCTCCTGATTTTGACCCTCCGCAGTTTGTGTACAGAGCTCACCGATCCATGGCTGATGCCATATCAGTAGCACTATACATTTCCCTTGAGCACTTATAAGGCAAAGACAGCTATGTGAGGATGCTGTTCATAGACTTCAGCTCTGCATTTAATACTGTGGTACCAATGCAGCTGACAGAAAAAGTGGCACATTTAGGAATCAGTAAACATCTCTGTAACTGGATCCTGGGCTTCATGATTGAGAGACCACAGGGGGTGTGTTCAGGAGAGAGCACATCTAAGTGTATTACAGTTAACAGTGGGGTTCCACAGGTATGTGTTCTCAGCCCACTGTTATTTACCATCCTGACCAATGACTGCTATGCTAAGCACAAGTCCAATGCCATACCTCTCAACTGCCCAGATTTTCGCAGAATGTCCAGATTTTTGGCTCATATTTTTGGTCTGTTCCTCATATAATTTGTAGCTTTCTGGCAAATCACTGGGATTACCTGAGGACTGAAGTTAATATATAATGATGTACATTTGAATTTCAGACTTCAAATACTTCAGAAAATGTGTGTTAAAACAAACCCTCTTACTCTTGCAACTCTCTAAGTTTATAAGAGCAATATTTAAAATATGTCCCTATTTTTGGGCCTTTGCTCCCTCATTTTATTGGGCTTTGTCCAGATTTGTTGCACTAAAAGTTTGAGAGGTATGGTCCAACTATATCATCAAGTTTGCTGATAACACCACAGTCGTGGGGCTCATCACAAAGGAGGATGAAACGGCATACAGATAGGAGGTGGCATCTCTGATTAGTTGGTGCAAGGGGAACAACCTTGACCTGAATGTAAGCAAACCAAAGAGATTATCATCAATTTCAAGAAAAGGAGAACAAATCACCCAGTGCTCAGGATCAATGGTGAGAGTGTGGAGAGGATTAAGCGTATGAAATTCCTGGGTGTACACATATCAGAAGATCTCTCATGGTTGTGAAACACCAGCCAACTGGTCAAGAAAGCACACCAATGCCTCCACTTTTTAAGAAGACTGCAAAAGCTAAGCTTCCTCCTGATATTCTCTCCACCTTCTACAGAGGTGCAACAGAGAGCATCCTCACCTGCAACTTCACAGTTACAGTTACAGAAAGGAAGGTGCTACAAAAAGTGGTGAGGGTTGCAGAGAAGGTAACAGGCTCCAGTCTTACATCGATATGTCTTTATTCTGCAAGAAGCATCCAAAAGGCCACCAAAATAATACAGGACAACACGCATCCTGCGCATGGATTGTTTAAGCATTTGGCATCAGGCAGGAGATAGCACTGCATCCACTGCAGGACTACAAGATTCAGTAACTGTTTCTACCCTACAGTGATTAGTCTTCTGAACCCGGGCACTAGTCCCAGGGGTCTGGAGACATAAGTCAATTTTTATTTATTTGTGGAATATATACTTACATATATTCCAAGTAAGTGCAATATTTATTTATTATATCCATAGTCAGTATTATTTAAATCACTCAAGTGCAATATTAGACAAATAACATAGGCATTTCAAAAGTTGTTTTGTTGTACTTTAAATAGGATAGTTAATTTATCTCCGGGGAGGATATTCTTTTCATGTATGAGTGCTGGTAAATGTCTCTGCTCTTTCTTGCATCTATTGGGAGTAGTATTGTATTTGTTAGTTGTGTTTATTTGTTTATTCCTTTACTTGTATATGTTGTTTCACTTTTCTTTGTAATCTCAAGAACTGAGATGATGCATGAAATTTCAATTAGGCTACACGTGTGTAGTTCAAAATGACAATAAAGTTTACTTTGAATGACTTTACAAGCATAATTTCCTGGTACAAAGTATTGAACATTTCCATAGGTTCTGCTCTATTAGATTCCTAGGTTAATAGGTTGTTACTAAGCTAATGACCTTTAGGGCCCTTAAAAGCCTAGCTGTGCACCCCAAACTCATTTGGATTCCAAGTATCATGGCTGTCTGTATGGAGAAGAGGCATATTTGTAGGGAGGTAACTAAAGGATTTGCAAGGGAGATGTTAATTAGGAAAACACTTTTCTTATTTACGGCCAATATCCATAAGAGACATGGGGGCCAGACTGGGAGTAAATTTCTGATTTCCCATCTAATTGTCAAGGTTTAGTTTGAGCAGGGTCAGGGATGAACTTTGTTTTTACATGGATGTGTCACCAGCACATTCTGTTTGTCACAAGCGAAGTTCAAATCCCTGGATTTAGTGTTTCTGGTGCTGTTTGTTTTGCACATATGCAACAGAACTGTCAGGGCTGAATCTAAGGAAACCCTGTAAGACAGGCAAAGAACCCCTCTCATCAGCCTGTAAAACTGAATACAGAGACAGAGCCTGTAGGCGATCAGTGTAGGAAGGATTTTCATGCCCTGAATTCTCCTGGTGAGAAACATTTGTGGACATTCCAACTGTTGGAAGTGTCTAGTTGAATGCATGCCAAAGGGGGCATTGTACTCAGTGAAATAAGGACCAGGTAGAGTGGTACTATACCTTCCTTGGACCTGGATGCCATACCTTTACTTATAAGTCAGGCAAAATAGAATGATTTCTCACTGACTAAGTGTTGGTCAAAGCCCAGATTACTGTCTATAAATGTTCCCAGATCCCTTACTACTGGGTCGACTATTGGGGGTGTTCATACCGCTCAACCTCTTAGAACCAGAAATCTGGACAAAGCCATAAATAAAAGTGGGACAAATTCCCAAAACAGGGACAGTTTTCTTTTTAAATATTGCTCTTACACACTTATAAATTTGATAGAATAATATGTTTTGCATTAGCATGAATTTTCTGAAGGGTATGAAGTCTAAAACTCAAATATCTTTCACTATTTTCTAACTTCAGTCTTTAATGATTTGCCTCTAACTTGCCAAAAAAAAAACACAATTTTATGAAAAACAGGCCAAAAATATGAGGCAAAAATCTGGACATTCTGCAAAAATCTGTACAGTTGTGAGGTATGGCTGGTGTTTTATTGCTGGAGTAATTAACTTGGGTTGACAGTTTCTCAAAGGATATTACAATACATTTCTTGACATTGAGTTTTAGGCCATGGCTTTGGTACTGGTCATTCATCTGTGTTAAACCCTCTTGCAAGATGTTGGTGTCTTGGGGAGAACCTATAATAGCTCCCAGTTTACAGGCATCTGTGAACTTGGTGATCCAGAAGCCATAAATGTTAGCCTTGATTTCCAAGAAGTACAGTAGATGCCAAACAGGGCAGGCCCAGCATGGAGCCCTGAGGTACTCCGCTGGTGACTGGTCTCTTGGTGGAGGTGGTCTCCCTCATCCTGAATGTGTTTGATACACCGATTGGAGCATGCACTACCTGTTCCAGGATATTTGTGTTAAAAAAGTCCAGGAAGTATCTTGTCTGTGAGTTTGAGGCAGTGTAAGCTTCTCAGTGTATACAGGGGTAGTTAAAGTCACCCATGAATAGGGTATTTGGTTGTACAGTAATATCCTTTAGCAGGTTTAGCTAAGAGTCATTAGACTCAAGGGGCATACATGATGACCTGCAGCTAGGCATGATATGGTGAGGGACCTCATCTATGGTGACTTGCACATGGATGAGCTCCATGGCATCATCCAGTTTAACCAATCTGGAGGTACGTTTATTGCTAACATAGATTAAGACACCTCCACCTTTGGCCCCACTTTGTGCTGTTGTTGGTCTAAATGTGTGCTTTCTACAGCTTTAAATCATGTTTCAGTCATGGCACAGATGTCTACAGTCTCCAGAGTGAGGCGGACTTGAAGGGTGTGGAGTTTTTTGTTTAGGCTCTTAGCATTGAGTAGTAACACCTTAAGGTTGCTTGGATGCTTTTCACTATGTTGGTAGTGCTGTCTTTATGGCATTGCCTAAAAAAGGCTCTAAGGGAATGGATAACATTTTAGCCAATATATGAAAGCCTAGGATGGACAGGTATAGCCCATCACTGACAAAGCAATGTGATCTACTGACCATGTCCTCTCATGCTAACAGATATTGGATCTCCCTAGAGAGATATCAGAAACTAAGCCAGTTATTATTAAAATCAGTCATTTTATATTCATACTGTGGCATTATCCTTGGTTAAGGTAGAATATTTCTCAATACAAGGCTTGAACCTGTCTGTGACACATATTCCAAAAGATCCATTATGTTGCTTTACATATAATCTAATGAGGTACATCTCGGGTCATTCACTCCCATGTGGACTACAATAAAATCAAATTAGTGCATGTGTGATATTGCAATTCCTGTTTCCAGACAAGCAGGTAACCATTATCTTCTCCTTGTCTAATCTGCTGAGTGGGGAATCTGTGTGTCGCACAATGGAGTCTGCAATGACAAGAGTATTAGGTAAAGTATTTGCTTGCCTTATGGACTTTGTTCCTTGGGGACCCTTGAGTGTAGACTTATGTCAGATGTTTAGTGTTGCTTTTGGTGAGTGTTTTATTGACTGCAGTAGAGCATTGTTGCCATTAGGTGGCTTTGTAGGTCTTTGAGATTTGGGAATGGTTCTTTTAAGCGCCTCAGCATAAGACAAACTGAGTATGGTGAGCAGTATGTGTGAGGGATATAGTGTGGGTATTCCTGACAACCAGGTTTGTATGCGAGATTTTTTTCCTCCTAGGAAGTTGTGTTTTTAAATCTTTTTCATAGTGTGTCATTTTATTTAATGATTATTTAATGATTGTCTGAGAGCATGAGACAACTACTATATTGCCTTAGGATGCCCAAATCTACCAAAAATGGCAAAAGAGACATTAGGAAGTTGCATATCCATGTTATCTGGTCCTATAATAGAGTGGGCTATTTAGAATTAAGGACTGTGTTTTAATATTAGGGTAGTTTCTGGGGTTAAGGGCATGTTGTTGTATAGTGCTATGATATAGTGCTGCTATTCAATGCACAAGCTAGCTGCTCTACGATTAATTCCAGACAATCTCACTCTGTTTAATAAGTTTCAGACCTAATCCTATCTTTATAAGGACATTTTTCTGTCTAGGTGTTTGCTACTATAGCAGCTGCGTAGTGGGAAGATTGATTTACAGCAGAGAAGGAGAGCTTGAAAATTGACTCCTATGCCCTCTAGTCAATAAACTGTCACACTTTGAGCTCCATGGAGTGCTTCCCAACTCAGAGAGACCAGGTAAACACCTTCTGCCACAAGATGGATGATCCTAGACTTTCTTAATGTAAAAGCACAGGAAAAGTAGCTCTCCAGTCCATGCTAAACAATAACCAACTACTGAAGTCCCTGGCTAATCTGCCCTTCTGCAAAGTGATTTGGAGGCAAACAGAACTAGAAAAGCCAACAAACAGAGAAATGATGATTTTTGCCACAAAATTAAATAATTATATGTGTACAATTCAAAGCACCCAGATCTGGGAGGTTTAAGAAGTAAGCCACCTTGACAAACTTTGAATCAGTCCATGGAAAACAAAAGTACCTTATTTAGCAGATTCTTAAACCTAAATCCAAGAAAAAATGGTATTAGGAAACATTAAGTGTCTGTCATCCTGAACTGTAATTACCTAATGATTAAACAGCTATAGATACAGGTATCTAATAGTTAAACAGATGCAGAAATTTATATTTAGGCCAGCATTTTATATATGTTGCTGCTGACAGTTGCTGGATATTCTGCTTTCTCTTACCTTCTCTAACTGTCTTGCACTGTTATAGCCAGACATTTTGCAAGTCTTTTAATCTAACTAGATTCCAGTCTTTGCCAAGAACAGTGTGACGATTGTGGAGAGATGGGCGAAGGCTGCCAGCCTAGTCAAATAGAATTTGATATATAATTCTAGCATTTGTAAATACATGTAAAGATACAGGCATGTTTTCCTGAGTGCAAAAGAATACTGTGAAATGTGGAACTGTAAAATATGTGCCATTGCACTCTACTGGCCCAGTGAAGCATGTTGTGACCCTTTCATGTTAGAATTTGGCTCCAGTGAGTCTGGTTGAAGGTTTCATGCCCATTGTTTTAAGGCTAAAGTTTATGACCAGAATTTAGATGTGGAATGTGCTTTATTGCTCTGGTTTCTGTTAGAGTATACATGTGAAATGACTTTTATTGTTGTAAGTTTCTGAGCAGGTGTTAGATTGCTAAATAATGCAGTTTGTTTGCCTGGGAAAACCTGTGCCAACATGATGTAATTTGGCAGGGACCCAGCAGACATGTTTGTTAGTAATGTTTAAATACTATTTCTCACAAGAGACTGGGGAGCATTTTGATCTTGGATATCTAACTAAGCGCTCTGCCTAAGCTCACATGTAAGTTTCTAGCACTGTGATTTCTTGTAGGAATAGTTAAAGCTAGTAAAGATTAATTAGGTATTTTTCTTTGAAATCAGACCTGTCCTACTGTACTATTTTAAGTTTCTGTGTGATCTCCGAACTCTTAGATATCTCTGTGGTGTGGTAGTTTTGTCTTGTGTTTTAATTATTTATTATTAAATATTTTTAAAACCTTCTACCTGTGGCTGGTTTATGTAGAGATAAATTATGCTTTAGAGTACATTATATGTTTATAGAGTTTACCTTCTAAGCCCTTCCAATAAGCCTAGGCTGAATAGTCACATTACCAATTGGATAATAATAATGCACAGTAATAATTGGACACTCTTTTAAGGGCCTTTTAGTAGCTGATATTATTAGCTGGGTGGTGGCAGGGATTACTACCCTATAGTCTGGGTAAAGGGGGCACAGCTGGAGAATCTGTGTCAGCCTTTCCCAGGAGTGTCTGTGAAGTTGTATAGATACTTATCTCAAAGTATGTGTGTATTGTATCAGTTACTTGGGCAGGGACACAAAGCACTGGTTGGACAGAGAGGGTACTGGAGGTTTTAGCTTGCCTAGCTAGGCTGAGACCTGGACCCTCCCAGTGGGGAGTCTTATTGGGGACCTGGTGAGCAAGGGAACAACCAGCCCCCAGACTGACTGTGATCTCTGTGTGCACTTAAGGGAAATTGTACTTTACTGTGTGTATTAGTTATCCTTTCCTGTCTTCTATGAGATGACCTCCCTGATGTTAGTGGTAATGATTGAGGCTCCTTGATTGTTGGGCCATGGCATGGTCATCACAAGTGTTTGGCAGTGGTGGGATCTACTTCACATACTAATTGGATTGTTGTGGTGTGGGTAGAGCAAATTTCTGTAGCTTATGTACAGTGATCTCTAAAAGTGTTTTGTACTCTAAAACAGCCACAATTGTTTTATTTCTTTTGTTAGCTTAGTGTTAGTCAGGGTGAGCAGGCAGCATGTCAGCAGAAGAGTATGGAAAGTTGACAAGGAGCTGAAAAGTGAGGCACCACTGTCAGAGGATGCCAGACTTCCTGTGGAAGGGGAGCTGGGAAGGGTTACAAGGTGAGATGAGACAGGCTCAGCTCTCAGACCCTACATTGCAAGGCCTGAGGCAGGTAGCTAGGGAGGCACCTGATTCTCAAGGGAAGGGGGAATCTGTATAGTGGAACAAAGGGTTACTGTACAGAGAGTGGACCCCTGAGGGAGGGCTAGAAGGTGAGAGAGTACAGCAGTTGGTAGTGCCTAGAGCTTACCATCTGACACTTCTAGCCATAGCCCATGATATTCTCTTTGCAGGTCATATGGGCATAAAACGTACAAAGAGGCATATTATGCAAAACTTCTATTGGCCTGCAATTTCCAGATATGTAACAGGATACTGCAGGACCTGTGAGCAGTGCCAAAAGGTAGGCAAGGCAGGAGACAAGGTGAAAGCTCCTTTGATGGCTTTGCCTGTGATTGAGGAGCCATTTCAGAAGGTAGCTATGGATATTGTGGGTCCTCTGAGTACCCTATGTTCCACAGGGAAAAAGTATATCCTAGTGATTGTAGATTATGCTACATGATACCCTGAGGCAGTGGCTTTGTCCTCCATTGAGGCAGAGAAGATGGGAAATGCTTTGCTAGAGATTTTTTGAAGGGTAGGTTTCCCAAAGGAAATACTGTCTGACAGAGGTACCAATTTTATGTCAGACCTGCTGGCTTGTCTGTGGAAGTCCTGTGGGGTGAAGCACATGAACACCACCCCCTACCACCCCCAGACTAATGGTCTTGTTGAGAGGTTAAACTCTACAATCAAGTCCATGCTACAGACATTTGCAGATCAGTTTAAGTGGGAGTGGGACAAATATCTGCCCCATCTGTTGTTTGCTTATAGAGAGGTTCTCCAGGAATCCACAGGTTTTTCACCCTTTGAGTTGCTGTATGGGCATAGGGTGAGGGGACCTCTAGATTTAATTTGAGATGGATGGGAAGGTGAGTGTGAGTCTCACAAGGAGTCTGTTGTGGCATATGTCCTCAACTTTAGGACAAGGCTCAGGGAACTCATGGGCCTGGCCCAGGAGAATTTGGTAGAAGCCCAACAATAGAAAAATGTGTGGTATGACAGGAATGCTCAATCTAGAGAGTATGTTGTAGGGCAGCAGGTGATGGTTCTCATTCCTGTCAGACACAACAAGTTGTAAGCAGCTTGGGAGGGACCCTACAAGGTGGTAAGAAAGATAAGTGATGTTAACTACATGATGGAACTGCTAGGCAGAAGGCAGGGACACACACTGTACCGTGTTAACATGATGAAACCTTACCATGATAGGGAGGCCCTTGTGCAGATCATTTGCAGTGGATTGCAAGAGAGGTCTGAGAGAGATATTGTGACTGATCTCCTCAGTGAGGCTTGGGCTGACACCCCGATGGAAGGGGTAGCAATGTCCCAGCAGCTATCTCCTAGCCAGGTTCGAGAAATCTGGGCAGTGTTGCAGGAATTTGGAGACGTGTTCAATGGGAAACCAAGGAGCACCCAGGTGGATACAGGACCTCAAAGGCCTATTAGGCAGGCCCCTTATAGGGTGCCTGAGAGAGTCAAACAAACTCTGAGGGAAGAGGTACACTGGAGGTTTTAGCTTGCCCAGCTAGGCTGAGACCTGGACTCTACAGCTGTGTCAGTGGAGAGTCTTATTGGGGACCTGGTGAGCAAGGGAGCAACCAGCCCTAGACTGACTGTGATCTCTATGTGCACTTAAGGGAAATTGTACTTTACTGTGTGTGTTAGTTATCCTTTCCTCTTCTAGGAGACGACCTCCCTGGTGTTAGTGGTGATGATTGAGGCTCCTTGATTGCTGTGCCAGGGCACGGTCATCACAAACAGAATAATCCATTTTTCCTCTCTTATTATATCCATCCCAGTTTTTAGTATTAATGTGAGCACTATATTATAAGCTCTTGAAGACAGAGAGGATATCCCTTAGAGTAACAGATTCATAGAATCAAGTGATACAACTGCTGTCTGAGACATTTACCAAATGCATATATAGCTTCTATAAAATACAGAGTTTGTTCGAGGTATATATCCTGTAATGATAAGGATAAGAGAACTAGTAAGAATGTGACTTTTGAAAGGACTCATAAAACATTTCAAGTTTCTTTAAGCTATACATATTATAACTTGTAATGATAAGAAAACTAGAAACCAGACGTGAGGTTTGAAAGGATTCTTTAAAAAAACATAGAACTGCAGATTACGTCATTTCACAATAAATAGCCTGTGTGATTCTGCAGTCATCACTCGTGAATTAAATCTAACAGGAATGTGTAATATGATTAATCAGTTATTATGTTTGGCATCCCAGTAAAATAAATGTTTTTGTTACTGCTTGCTTCTGTCAGCTCTAGTTGCTTTCAGCATTGCATTGCTATTAGGTGCGTATACTGTGTGTGAGAGTGCATGCGCCTATGCGTGTCTGTGTGTGTGTGTGTGTGTGTGTGTGTGTGTGTGTGTACTCATTTTCAGCCTGCAAATGACTGGCATTCAATCAGGATTAGTTTCTCTGTCTTTTGCTCAATGAGTGTTGGAATAGGACCTGGCTCTCCAGAAACCCTGATAGATTATGTGGGTATTACAGAATGAGTAAATGAATGAACTAGATAAGTAATATGTGAATCTCAGGTTACTATATAATTTTGTTTTTCTTTATTCAGTATGCAGTATTGACATGATAAAAAACACTCAATATTTCAGTTCAGTCCAGTAAATATAGAAATAAATAAATAAATAAATGACAAAAGACATGTCACACAGAAAATTATTAACTATATCTGCATTTTCATGGAACAACTAAGGAACACATGTTTTCATTCTTCTTCCATCATATTATGTAGCTTGAAGTGAACAGACTGAAGAACACCATTTCAAATGGCTGTAGTCATTCTCCATAGTGCACCACCAACCTTCTGAGTGCAAGTGCACTATAGATATGTGACTCTGACGGTGCCACGTGGGGGATTATGTAGGGAAGTTGTACATCCATAGACTTGTAGTTCACTTACAGACAGGAAGCTGAAACAAAACATGTGTTTGCGTGGACACAAGCCAAGTATTGTTTCTAACACACATACTTCGGTAGTGATTCAGTCCTCTCGTAACTCATTTAATAAAGGCACACATTTTTAAATAAGTCTTAGTGAAATAACAAAACATGGAACCAGATTTATGTTATTAAATGAATGCATAATAAAATAAAAAAATATGTGATTTGAAGTTTGACCTGTTGGAAAATACAGCACCTACAAAAAAAAGAAGAAAAAGAGAAAGAAACAGTATAAACATTTACTCTGGGAGCAAAGCATGCCACAGTTTCATGTCCACTGCTTAATATTATCAACTTGAAGGTGACAGCGTCTGGGAAAAATGGACATTTCTCCCACTGTAGCAGTCTCAGAGGACATGGACACTCACTCACACGTTGTCACATATAAGTGCATGTGCACACATGCATCCATATATACACAAAAAAAGCTCATGCAGACATACACACAAATTCACATACACAAAGACACCCAGCCACCAGCACACATGCAAACAAGTAGTTTGGTAAGATAGCATTTGCCAAGGTTATTTTGTAGAATTACCCTACACCCTATTAAAGCACATACTTAAACTGTTATACCATGTCCATTGCAACATAAACTCAAAATGAGATCACAGTGACAGAAATGGGTAGCTATGTATTACATGTCTTCTGTATGTTGTATCACACAAAGAAGGAACTATGGGGCATGTCAGTTGTACTGGCAGAATCCGGATTCATACACAGAACTGTGCACCTGTCAGTATGCACCTAGTGTGTCTCTCAGAGGTAGGTAACTGTGCACCTGTCAGTATGCACCTAGTGTGTCTCTCAGAGGTAGGTAACTGTGCACCTGTCAGTATGCACCTAGTGTGTCTCTCAGAGGTAGGTAACTGTGCACCTGTCAGTATGCACCTAGTGTGTCTCTCAGAGGTAGGTAACTGTGCACCTGTCAGTATGCACCTAGTGTGTCTCTCAGAGGTAGGTAACTGTGCACCTGTCAGTATGCACCTAGTGTGTCTCTCAGAGGTAGGTAACTGTGCACCTGTCAGTATGCACCTAGTGTGTCTCTCAGAGGTAGGTAACTGTGCACCTGTCAGTATGCACCTAGTGTGTCTCTCAGAGGTAGGTAACTGTGCACCTGTCAGTATGCACCTAGTGTGTCTCTCAGAGGTAGGTAACTGTGCACCTGTCAGTATGCACCTAGTGTGTCTCTCAGAGGTAGGTAACTGTGCACCTGTCAGTATGCACCTAGTGTGTCTCTCAGAGGTAGGTAACTGTGCACCTGTCAGTATGCACCTAGTGTGTCTCTCAGAGGTAGGTACGTAGTACCGAGCAGTGGTTCCATATGCCAGTCATTTCATCAGCATACTGAGGGCCACAGGCAGAACTCAACGCACAGGGAAAGGGGAGTTCAACTGCAATGTGGGACTTTCTACTAAAGTGCTAACGCATCCTGTGCTTGGGCCTTGCTGATATAATGACACACATCATTCCAAAGTGCAACTGTACTGCACTGTTATTGTGGTGTCAACATCTGGTGTAAAAATACTGTATGGGGGAATGTCAGTTTCTGTTATTGTAATGTTATACAGTAGGGGTATAGCTACAAGTATTTAATGCATATGTTGCAGTTATTAACTGGGGATAGAAAAGTATGATAGCTCTAGCAACTTACGCCATACACACCCTTCCCCCCACATACAGACATACAAGCACACACACACACACACAATTGTGTGTGTGTGTGTGTGTGTGTGTGTGTGTGTGTGTGTGTGTGTGTGTGTGTGTGTGTGTGTGTGTGTACCTCTGTGATGCTATATACATCTTCTTGAAAACTGTAGCCATGGCATGTCATGAAGTGTTTATGTGCCTATTTGTGTTTATAGAGTGCTCTAACCCTGTGTTGCATCTGTGTAAGGTGTGAGTCTGTGGGTTTGGGCTGTTGTATGCAGAGGATTATGGCAATGTTATACAAATGGTACTGGCAACTTCTCTACAATACCAGTACTGTCGCTTTTCTATGACTTGTAGACCAGACTGTTTATTCTTTCCTGCCTTGTGGACTTTGCTTTAATGACCAAGCTTCCTGCTTCCTTTTGCTTTAATTGTTCTTGTCTGCCTAGATCCTACTGATTTCCCCTTACATTTCCTGAATTGTATATGTTCTTCTTGACAAATAATGGCAGGAGATCTTTTTTCCCACTTATTTGTGATTTTTTTAACATCATTTAGAGCAAAACACTGTCAGCTGCTAGTGCTGCACATTAACCAACTGAATTCTAACAGGAAAACCACACACAATCTGAATGTAGAGACAACACCTTGAAGTGTTGCTGCTGTATATACTTCTCCAGGTAAAACAAAAGAGCTGTCAGAGAAATCAGGTTTACTTAAAGAAAGGTTTGTCAGGCTATTTAGGCTTCATCTTTATGAGAAAAACATGCCATTTAGTCACAGGAAAGTACCGCATTACCCAAACCAAGGTTGCTTATTCCTAATAGTATAATTACTAAAGCACCCATTATGTATTACGTAATAAGCAACGCATGCAGCTTGGGACAGGCACAGGCTGAATGAATCATACAAGCTCTACCAGGAAGGCCCTTTCTCATCTGTAGTTATGCTGCACAGTCCTGTGACTTGTCTGTCAACTTCTGTCAAAAAATCTGTAGCAAAATTACAGAATAAAGATGTTGATCTCTATCAGATGACAGGAAACCACACCTTCCTTTATAACACTTGAACAGAACTCCTAATATTCATTCAAACCTCAAGATAAAACTTATTTTCTAATGTGGATGAGTAACTGACACCATCTTCTTTTCTGTCTTCTTGATATCTGTTAGTAGGTTGGTTATCTTGTTTCTACATGATTGCTTAATATTTAATTTGCACCATGATCCATTCAAAAGAATTTATAGGCTAATTTCTAGTACACATATTCAGCCACTACACCCCAAACACAGAAAGAGTAAGTGCTGTTTACCTTACAACACAAGGTGCAGTGTTTGATTCTCACATGGAATAATTGGCTAGGCTTAAAATGACCCACAAGGGCAGTTAGCCTAGTACTTAAACTATGAACCTGATCAAATTTTTAGAGGTCTGACCCACAAGGTAGACAAAGTAGAATAATTTTAAAGGCGTGTACATTGTCAGACCCATGCTAGAATGTAACAGGGAAACTGAGTCTGTAAACATCTGGCCAAGACATACAATGGTTTAACTGGTGAACAGCTGCATATATCTAAGGTTCTGGTCAGTTATTTATGCATGGAGTCTTTAACAGTGGTATAAAATGGTGCCTTTTTTGTCAGTTCTCTAAGTACTGAGTGCAGTTACATGGATGTATTCCTGACAAGGACAGTGCAAACCAGCTACTGTTCCCCCTACGTCATGTGCCACCTTTCTAAAATGGCATAGGTGAACATTGTGGGAATAAGTTGGTACAAATGCAGTGATCTAGGCATCATTGGATTCTTTGGTATGTGTACTGACTGCAGCTTGATAATACTTACATTTTAGTCCCTGTTTTTGCAAGTGCTGCTTCCTGGGACCTGTGAGGATGAGAGAATTAATAAAATGAACTTGGACTCAATTAAACAAGAGATTTTAATACAGATTGCTGCTTGGTTGAATTTGTCTGCAGTTTACACTATGTGTTATGTCATAATAACAATTCTTCCACAGTAGTAATGGCTGTGAATTAGAAGCAGTTATAAATAATACCGATCTTGGAAAAAAATGCATGCATATTACACAAAATATTACTGGCCAGGTCTGCAGCTCCAAGAACAAGCAATCGCAAACATGTGTTGTCTTCTTTCCTGATGTACTACTGTAGTTTAATCAGATGGGCAACATGAAGTGGAGTGCTTCACTGTGGCTTTATTGCATTACGTAGCAGAAAGCGGTTTTAGTTAAAATTCTTTTTATATGTATTTTATACTTTTCTTAATACCTGATTTTGGAATGTGGGTTGCAAATAGGTAGTATTTTCCTTAACTAGGATTTAGTTTGAGCTAATCAGTAGTGGCATGTGAGGGTGAGTACTTGTTCTAAGGTGCAGTTTTACAGCCCTGTTTATACTGTTTGCCTTGAACAGGCTGGTTTAAAATTAAACAATATGTACATTTTCCACACCTACTTTTAAGTATATAAAAGCTAATTATGTTTAACATTGTCAAAATATTTCTGATTTTTTTGCTATTGAGGATTACTTGTCTTTGATGAATAAAGGCTTGTTGCTTTGGAACACTACCTGGGTTTCATGATTTTTGGAAATTATTGTGACTCATCAACAAACTTCTAAGACCACTAGTTTCTTCATTTTTTATTTTTTTCCTCAACACTCGTGGTGGTGAGGTTGGAACTAGACAGATTCCTGTGCTTGCTCATTTTTTATATTTATCAGCAGTACAATACCAGCCACTGACTGCATGTGCATTACAGATATATGACTCAAAGGGAGCATGTTGTTGGATGTTGTGGGTAGTTACCCCTTCCCTAACAAGAGAGACACATACATAACTCACAATGAAACAAGAATCTCACAATGAGCGGTTCTTTTTACGCGTACGCAGTCTAAGTATCACTATTTTTCATCTCACTTCACGGGTGAGATACATATGCAGACTTCTCAGCCCTCATTTAATACATACTTTTTAAACAGAAATTACTTCAAAAATATAGCACAATTATTGTAATACAGATCTTATTTAAACTAAGATTGATTAAAATAAATATGTAAAATAAAACATTCAGTAATGTATTGATTAAAATAAAAATGTAAAATAAAACATTCAGTAATGACCGTTTAAAATATTTCTGTTAACTGCAGAAATCAGAAAACATTTTCTTTGTTAAAGAAATGGAGTAAATTCTCTTATCCTGCGTTTTCAGTATGATTGGGTTTAGTAGCTTTTCTTCAACGTCTTGTAATGAACAGAAATGGCAGACAGAGGCCACTTGACTCATCTATGCTTCATTCCTTCTGAATAAAAAATGCACTTCTTGCTAGAACTGCATTCCATGCATTTTTAAGTGTCTCGACATTTCTAACCTGCTAGCTGTTCTAGAGCTGTGACAGATATTTGCCACCTTGCCTTAGGAAAGAAAACTTATTCATATTTCCCTTTAGCCACTGATTTAACTCATCAAACATGCTCTCAGTTTTTGCCACGTTCTGGTTTTAAGGATGGTAAATTCTAGAAATATGTTAATTCTCTTGAGGTACTTACATACTTATATCATACTCTACCTTTGCTCAAGATATGCATTTCACTTTCTATCTCTCTCTCTCCACCCCCTTCTATTTATATGCCTTCTAGTGCAGATTGCAGCATATACAGAGAGTGCTGCACATGTACGAGGCACATGCATGCATGAATGTGCAAACCAGAACTGGGTACCATTCAATATGGTTCAGATGGCATGAAATCCCACTCCAGTCTGGCGTGTTGTTATACAACATACACACTAGCATGTTATTATGTTGTGAGACATACATCACTGGCATGCTATTATGTTACACAACATGCATCACTGGCATGTTATTATGTTATACAACATACAGCACTGGCATGTTATTATATTATATAACATACAGCGCTTACATGTTATTGTGTTATACGACATACAGCACTGGTGTGTTATTATGTTATACAACATGCAGTATTGGCGTGTTATTGTTTTACAACATAACTGTTTATGTCACAGCATACTGGCAGCTAAACCCCCTCATGTATGCAGACAGCTGTTCACTGCAACAAACTAAAAAGTCAGAGAAATAGGAAACATAAGAAATTTAAATAAAATGGTCAAGCAAATGAGAAACAAGACTATTGTGCTGCTATGAACACTGAATGTTGTTTTGCGTGTACCGTCTGAATAATGCTATATTACATGACTAACAAATAAATAAAGTAGGTCTGGTATCAAAAGGAGCAAATTAATAATTATTTGGAGAAAGATTTATGCAGAGTAACTTTATACATTATTTATTTTTATTTTAAGGCTTTTACAACAATATTTACAAGCAATGTTTAATCTTTATATGCATATAGTTTACTAGCTAGGTGATAGTGAGTAAAGCTTCAACACCTAAAGGCCATGATGAGTAGTACAGTAGCTCAGTGGTTAACATCTCTTCTTTACAGCTCCATGGTCCAGGATTCTTAATATATGATCACTGCCTCTGAGTTGTCTGCATAAGTTTTCCCATGGGACTTATCTTTCCTCCTACCTTCCTGGCCTACAGAGCAATCCAAGACCTAAACCTAATGAACTTCCTGCATATCCGTAAATCAAAGGGACTAGGGCTACCCGTTCCAAGGACCTAAATATGGCCTGCAACATAAATAGAACATGCTGGAGGGACCGATTTATCTCACAGCAACTGCTGAATCATTGGATCAGGCTACCAATTCATGTGAAACAGAGAACGTCTATGACACTGTTCAAGAGGAATCTGGATGAATGGATGGGGCACCATAAATTCTTACCAGGGATAAAACCCACAACCCTCCTGGACATGGGCAGTCATCACTAAATGCAATCTTGGGTATTGACTAGCATTTCTATGGTGTTACATTGGGATGAAATGGCTAGGCTTAAAATGACCTCCGGGTCAATAGCCTAGTAATCTCCTATGATCCTATGAGCCAGAAACATGCAACTTGACTAGATACTTTCAAAAGTATGGCTACATATATATATATATATATATATATATATATATTTATATTTAAAAAAAATATATATATATATATATATATATATATATATTTAAAAATATATATATATATATATATATATATATATATATATATATATATATATATATATATATATATATATATATATATATATATGTACATCTATTTATATATATATAATGTGTGTGCGTGTGTGTGTGTGTGTATTACTATTGACCCTGTTATTGGCTGAAAAGGGTCCATGATAACCAGGTCACAAACATGGCTAACAAATGAATAAATTAAAAAAATGATATAAGAAATTTTCAGCTAGTATGATTTGTATAGCTTGCTGACTAGTAGAAAGGAAGGCAAAATGTTTTCCCTAAAAGAGACTATTTGCCAAATATGCCAGAAGCAATTTTTATTTAAAAGTCATCCATAAGTTTAATTATCAAAGCAGTACAATGTAGTTAGTTGGAATTTATTACTAACTATATACATAACCTTATTACAGAAAAGAGCAGAAGTGATTGGATTTATAATACAATACTATATGAAATGGCATCTCATGCTCAGTGTGTGAGTGCTTTTAGTGCTGGTAAGGAAAACTCGCCAAACAAAGGTGAAAGAATGAAACTTTATTGTAAAACTGAGGACAATGAAGATGTCAGAAGTGAGGGCAATGAAAGTGATAGAAATAAGGGCAATGAAAGTGCCAGAAGTGAGGGCAATGAAAGTGTCAGAACTGAGGGCAATGAACGTGACAGAGATAAGGACAATGAAAGTGTCAGAAGTGAGGGCAATGAAAGTGTCAGAAGTGAGGGCAATGAAAGTGTCAGAACTGAGGGCAATGAACGTGACAGAGGTAAGGGCAATGAAAGTGTCAGAACTGAGGGCAATGAACGTGACAGAAATAAGGACAATGAAAGTGTCAGAAGTGAGGGCAATGAAAGTGACAGAGGTAAGGACAATTAAAGTGTCAGAAGTGAGGGCAACGAATGTGCCATAAGTGAGGGCAACAAAAGTGCCAGAAGTAAGGGCAATGAAAGTGCCAGAAGTGAGGGCAATGAAAGTGTCAGAAGTGAGGGCAATGAAATTGACAGAGGTAAGGGCAATGAATGTGCCAGAAGTGAGGGCAATGAAAGTGTCAGAAGTGAGGGCAATGAAAGTGACAGAAGTGAGGGCAATGGAAGTGTCAGAAGTGAGGGCAATGAAAGTGACAGAAGTGAGGGCAATGGTAGTGTCAGAAGTGAGGGCAATGAAAGTGACAGAGGTAAGGACAATGAAAGTGTCAGAAGTGAGGACAATGGAAGTGTCAGAAGTGAGGGCAATGAAAGTGACAGAGGTAAGGACAATGAAAGTGTCAGAAGTGATGGCAATTAAAGTGTCAGAAGTGAGAGCAATGAAAGTGACAGAGGTAAGGGCAAGGAAAGTGCTAGAAGTGAGGACAATGAAAGTGTCAGAAGTGAGGGCAATGAAAGTGCCAAAATTGAGGACAATGAAAGTGCCAGAAGTGAGGGCAATGAATGTGCCAAAATTGAGGACAATGAAAGTGACAGAAGTGACGGCAATGAAAGTGTCAGAAGTAAGGACAATGAATGTGCCATAAGTGAGGCAATGAAAGTGTCAGAAGTGAGGCAATGAAAGCGCCAGAAGTGAGGGCAATAAATGTGCCAAAATTGAGGACAATGAAAGTGACAGAAGTAACGGCAATGAAAGTGACAGAGGTAAGGGCAATGAAAGTGTCAGAAGTGACGACAATGAAAGTGTCAGAAGTGAGGACAATGAAAGTGACAGAAGTGACGGCAGTGAAAGTGACAGAGGTAAGGGCAATGAAAGTGACAGAAGTGATGGCAATATAAGTGACAGAGGTAAGGGCAATGAAAGTGCCAGAAGTAAGGGCAATAAAAGTTTCAGAAGTCAGGACAATTAAAGTGTCAGAAGTGAGGGCAATGAAAGTGCCAGAGGTAAGGACAATGAAAGTGCCAGAGGTAAGGGCAATGAAATTGTCAGAAGTGAGGGCAATGAAAGTGACAGAGGTAAGGGCAATGAATGTGCCAAAATTGAGGACAATGAAAGTGTCAGAAGTGAGGGCAATGAAACTGACAGAAGTGAGGGCAATGAATGTGCCACAGCTGAAGACAATGAACGTGTCATAAGTGAGGGCAATGAAAGTGCCAGAAGTGAGGGCAATGAAAGTGACAGAAGTGAGGACAGTGAAAGTGCCACAGGTAAGGACAATGAAAATGCCAGAGGTAAGGGCAATGAAAGTGTCAGACGTGAGGACAATGAAAGTGCCAGAAGTGAGGGCAATGAACGCGACAGAGTTAAGGACAATGAAAGTGTCAGAACTGAGGGCAATGAACGTGACAGAGGTAAGGACAATTAAAGTGTCAGAAGTGAGGGCAATGAATGTGCCACAGTTGAAGACAATGAACGTGTCATAAGTGAGGGCAATGAATGTGCCAAAAGTGAGGGCAATGAAAGTGTCAGAAGTGAGGGCAATGAAAGTGACAGAAGTGAGGGCAATGAATATGCCATAAGTGAGGGCAATGAAAGTGTCAGAAGTGAAGGCAATGAAAGTGACAGAAGTGAGGGCAATGGAAGTGTCAGAAGTGAGGGCAATGAAAGTGACAGAGGTAAGGACAATGAAAGTGTCAGAAGTGAGGACAATGGAAGTGTCAGAAGTGAGGGCAATGAAAGTGACAGAGGTAAGGACAATGAAAGTGTCAGAAGTGAGGACAATGAAAGTGTCAGAAGTGAGAGCAATGAAAGTGCCAAAATTGAGGACAATGAAAGTGCTAAAAGTGATGGCAATGAATGTGCCAAAATTGAGGACAATGAAAATGACAGTGACGGCAATGAAAGTGTCAGAAGTAAGGATAATGAAAGTGCCAGAGGTAAGGGCAATGAATGTGCCAAAATTGAGGACAATGAAAGTGTCAGAAGTGAGGACAATTAAAGTGTCGAAGTGAGGGCAATGAAACTGACAGAAGTGAGGGCAATGAATGTGCCACAATTGAAGACAATGAATGTGTCATAAGTGAGGGCAATGAAAGTGCCAGAAGTGAGGGCAATGAAAGTGACAGAAGTGAGGGCAATGAAAGTGCCAGAAGTGAGGGCAATGAAAGTGACAGAAGTGAAGGCAGTGAAAGTGCCACAGGTAAGGACAATGAAAATGCCAGAGGTAAGGGCAATGAAAGTGTCAGACGTGAGGACAATGAAAGTGACAGAAGTGAGGGCAATGAAAGTGTCAGAAGTGAGGGCAATGAAAGTGCCAGAAGTGAGGGCAATGAAAGTGAGAGAAGTGAGGGCAATGAAAGTGACAGAAGTGATGACAATGAAAGTGCTAGAAGTGAGGGCAATGAATGTGCCAAAATTGAGGACAATGAAAGTGCCAGAAGTGAGGGCAATGAAAGTGCCAGAGGTAAGGACAATGAAAGTGCCAGAAGTGAGGTCAATGAATGTGCCATAAGTGAGGGCAATGAAAGTGCCAGAAGTAAAGACAATGAAAGTGCCGCAGGTAAGGACAATGAAAGTGACAGAAGTGACTGCAATGAAAGTGTCAGAAGTGAGGACAATGGAAGTGTCAGAAGTGAGGGCAATGAAAGTGACAGAGGTAAGGACAATGAAAGTGTCAGAAGTGAGGACAATGAAAGTGTCAGAAGTGAGGGCAATGAAAGTGCCAAAATTGAGGACAATGAAAGTGCCAAAAGTGAGGGCAATGAATGTGCCAAAATTGAGGACAATGAAAGTGACAGAAGTGTCTGCAATGAAAGTGTCAGAAGTAAGGACAATGAATGTGCCATAAGTGAGGCAATGAAAGTGTCAGGAGTGAGGGCAATGAAAGTGTCAGAAGTGAGGCAATGAAAGTGCCAGAAGTGAGGGCAATAAATGTGCCAAAATTGAGGACAATGAAAGTGACAGAAGTAACGGCAATAAAAGTGACAGAGGTAAGGGCAATGAAAGTGACAGAAGTGAGGACAATGAAAGTGTCAGAAGTGAGGACAATGAAAGTGACAGAAGTGATGGCAATGAAAGTGACAGAGGTAAGGGCAATGAAAGTGACAGAAGTGACGGCAATGAAAGTGACAGAGGTAAGGGCAATGAAAGTGACGGAGGTAAGGGCAATGAAAGTGCCAGAAGTAAGGGCAATGAAAGTGTCAGAAGTGAGGACAATGAAAGTGTCAGAGGTAAGGGCAATGAAAGTGACAGTGGTAAGGGCAATAAAAGTTTCAGAAGTCAGGACAATTAAAGTGTCAGAAGTGAGGGCAATGAAAGTGCCAGAGGTAAGGACAATGAAAGTGCCAGAGGTAAGGGCAATGAAAGTGAGAGAAGTGAGGACAATGAAAGTGTCAGAAGTGAGGACAATTAAAGTGTCGGAAGTGAGGGCAATGAAACTGACAGAAGTGAGGGCAATGAATGTGCCACAATTAAAGACAATGAATGTGTCATAAGTGAGGGCAATGAAAGTGCCAGAAGTGAGGGCAATGAAAGTGACAGAAGTGAGGGCAATGAAAGTGCCAGAAGTGAGGGCAATGAAAGTGACAGAAGTGAGGGCAATGAAAGTGTCAGAAGTGAGGGCAATGAAAGTGCCAGAAGTGAGGGCAATGAAAGTGACAGAAGTGATGACAATGAAAGTGCTAGAAGTGAGGGCAATGAATGTGCCAAAATTGAGGACAATGAAAGTGCCAGAAGTGAGGGCAATGAAAGTGCCAGAGATAAGGACAATGAAAGTGCCAGAAGTGAGGTCAATGAATGTGCCATAAGTGAGGGCAATGAAAGTGTCAGAAGTAAGGACAATGAAAGTGCCAGAAGTAAAGGCAATGAAAGTGCCGCAGGTAAGGACAATGAAAGTGTCAGAGGTAAGGGCAATGAATGTGTCAAAATTGAGGGCAATGAAAGTGTCATAAGTGAGGGCAATGAAAGTGACAGAAGTGAGGGCAATGAATGTGCCAAAATTGAGGACAATGAAAGTGTCAGAAGTGAGGGCAATGAAAGTGACAGAAGTGAGGGCAGTGAAAGTGCCACAGGTAAGGACAATGAAAGTGCCAGAGGTAAGGGCAAGGAAAGTGTCAGACGTGAGGACAATGACAGTGCCAGAAGTGAGGGCAATGAAAGTGCCAGAAGTGAGTGCAATGAATGTGCCATAAGTGAGGGCAATGAATGTGCCATAAGTGAGGGCAATGAAAGTGCAGGAAGTGAGGACAATGAATGTGCCAGAAGTGAGGGCAATGAATGTGCCAAAATTGAGGACAATGAATGTGCCAGAAGTAAGGAGAATGAAAGTGCCAAAAGTGAGGGTAATGAAAGTGCCAGAGGTAAGAACAATGAAAGTGCCAGAAGTGATGACAATGAATGTGCCATAAGTGAGGGCAATGAAACTGCCACAGGTAAGGACAATAAAAGTGCCAGAAGTGATGACAATGAATGTGCCATAAGTGAGGGAAATGAAAGTGTCAGAAGTGAGGGCAATGAAAGTGACAGAGGTAAAGGCAATGAATGTGCCATAAGTGAGGGCAATGAAAGTGTCAGAAGTGAGGGCAATGGAAGTGCCAGAAGTGAGGGCAATGAAAGTGCCAGAGGTAAGGACAATGAAAGTGCCAGAAGTGAGGGCAATGGAAGTGTCAGAAGTGAGGGCAATGAAAGTGACAGAGGTAAGGGCAATGAATGTGCCATAAGTGAGGGCAATGAAAGTGTCAGAAGTGAGGGCAATGGAAGTGCCAGAAGTAAAGACAATGAAAGTGCCGCAGGTAAGGACAATGAAAGTGCCAGAGGTAAGGGCAATGAATGTGCCATAAGTGAGGGCAATGAAACTGCCACAGGTAAGGACAATAAAAGTGCCAGAAGTGATGACAATGAATGTGCCATAAGTGAGGGAAATGAAAGTGGCAGAAGTGAGGGCAATGAAAGTGACAGAGGTAAGGACAATGAAAGTGCCAGAAGTGAGGGCAATGGAAGTGTCAGAAGTGAGGGCAATGAAAGTGACAGAGGTAAGGGCAATGAAAGTGTCATAAGTGAGGGCAATGAAAGTGACAGAAGTGAGGGCAATGAAAGTGACAGAAGTGAGGGCAATGAAAGGGTCAGAAGTGAGGGCAATGGAAGTGCCAGAAGTGAGGGCAATGAAAGTGCTAGAAGTGAGGGCAATTAAAGTGCCAGAAGTGAGAGCAATGAAAGTGCCACAGGTAAGGACAATGAAAGTGCCAGAAGTGAGGGCAATGAAAGTGACAGAAGTGAGGGCAGTGAAAGTGCCACAGGTAAGGGCAATGAAAGTGCCAGAGGTAAGGGCAATGAAAGTGTCAGATGTGAGGACAATGATAGTGCCAGAAGTGAAGGCAATGAAAGTGACAGAAGTGAGGGCAATGGAAGAGACAGAAGTGAGGACAATGAAAGTGCCAAAAGCGATGACAATGAAAGTGCTATAAGTGAGGGCAATGAATGTGCAAAAATTGAGGACAATGAATGTGCCATAAGTGAGGGCAATGAAAGTGCCAGAAGTGTGGGCAATGAATGTGCCAAAATTGAAGACAAGGAAAGTGCTAGAAGTGAGGGCAATGAAAGTGACAGAGGTAAGGGCAATGAAAGTGCCAGAAGTGAGGTCAATGAATGTGCCATAAGTGAGGGCAATGAAAGTGTCAGAAGTGAGGGCAATGGAAGTGCCAGAAGTAAAGACAATGAAAGTGCCGCAGGTAAGGACAATGAAAGTGCCAGAGGTAAGGGCAATGAATGTGTCAAAATTGAGGGCAATGAAAGTGTCATAAGTGAGGGCAATGAATGTGCCAAAATTGAGGACAATGAAAGTGCCAGAAGTGAGGGCAATGAATGTGCCATAAGTGAGGGCAATGAAAGTACTAGAAGTGAGGGCAATTAAAGTGCCAGAAGTGAGAGCAATGAAAGTGCCAGAGGTAAGGACAATGAAAGTGCCAGAAGTGAGGGCAATGAAAGTGCTAGAAGTGAGGGCAATTAAAGTGCCAGAAGTGAGAGCAATGAAAGTGCCAGAGGTAAGGACAATGAAAGTGCCAGAAGTGAGGGCAATGAAAGTGACAGAAGTGAGGGCAGTGAAAGTGCCATAAGTGAGGGCAGTGAAAGTGCCATAAGTGAGGGCAATGAAAGTGTCAGAAGTGAGGGCAATGGAAGTGCCAGAAGTGAGGGCAATGAAAGTGCTAGAAGTGAGGGCAATTAAAGTGCCAGAAGTGAAAGCAATGAAAGTGCCACAGGTAAGGACAATGAAAGTGCCAGAAGTGAGGGCAATGAAAGTGACAAACGTGAGGGCAGTGAAAGTGCCACAGGTAAGGACAATGAAAGTGCCAGAAGTAAGGGCAATGAAAGTGTCAGACGTGAGGACAATGAAAGTGCCAGAAGTAAGGGCAATGAAAGTGACAGAAGTGAGGGCAATGAATGTGCCAAAATTGAGGACAATGAAAGTGCCATAAGTGATGACAATGAATGTGCCATAAGTGAGGGCAATGAAAGTGCCAGAAGTATGGGCAATGAATGTGCCAAAATTGAAGACAATGAAAGTGCTAGAAGTGAGGGCAATGAAAGTGACAGAGGTAAGGTCAATGAAAGTGCCAGAAGTGAGGTCAATGAATGTGCCATAAGTGAGGGCAATGAAAGTGCCAGAAGTGTGGGCAATGAATGTGCCAGAAGTAAAGACAATGAAAGTGCCAGAGGTAAGGACAATGAATGTGTCAAAATTGAGGGCAATGAAAGTGTCATAAGTGAGGGCAATGAAAGTGCCAGAAGTGTGGGCAATGAATGTTGCAGAAGTAAAGACAATGAAAGTGCCGCAGGTAAGGACAATGAAAGTGCCAGAGGTAAGGACAATGAATGTGTCAAAATTGAGGGCAATGAAAGTGTCATAAGTGAGGGCAATGAAAGTGACAGAAGTGAGGGCAATGAATGTGCCATAAGTGAGGGCAATGAAAGTGTCAGAAGTGAGGGCAATGGAAGTGCCAGAAGTGAGGGCAATGAAAGTGCCAGAAATGAGGGAAATGAATGTGCCATAAGTGAGAGCAATGAAAATGCTAGAAGTGCGGGCAATGAAAGTGACAGAAGTGAGGGCAGTGAAAGTGCCACAGGTAAGGACAATGAAAGCGCCAGAGGTAAGGGCAATGAAAGTGCCAGAAGTGAGGGCAATGAAAGTGACAGAGGTAAGGGCAATGAAAGTGCCAGAGGTAAAGACAATGAAAGTGCCGCAGGTAAGGACAATGAAAATGCCAGAAGTGAGGGCAATGAATGTGCCATAAGTGAGGGCAATGAATGTGCCATAAGTGAGGGCAATGAACGTGCCAGAAGTAAGGAGAATGAAAGTGCCAAAAGTGAGGGTAATGAAAGTACCAGAGGTAAGAACAATGAAAGTGCCAGAAGTGATGACAATGAATGTGCCATAAGTGAGGGCAATGAAAGTGCCACAGGTAAGGACAATGAAAGTGCCAGAAGTGATGACAATGAATGTGTCATAAGTGAGGGCAATGAAAGTGCCAGAAGTGAGGGCAATGAATGTGCCATAAGTGAGGGCAATGAAAGGGCCACAGGTAAGGACAATGAAAGTGCCAGAAGTGAGGTCAATGAATGTGCCATAAGTGAGGCAATGAAAGTGCCAGAAGTGAGGGCAATGAAAGTGCCAGAAGAGTATGCATACTACTTAATTCAGTAAATATTAAAACATATGGCTTATTGAGCAGGTTACTAGCACCAAGAAACCTAAATCAAAATCATTTATAGAGACTATACAAACGTCAAGATCACTTAAGCTGTTGAACATCAGTAATTGTACAGGTTTCATAAAAGGACTCCATGGATAAATAAAAGAATATCTGACTGTCTAGTAGATTTCAGCAGCCTGACAAAATAGTGCTAATTTAGAATGGCTAAAACATTAAGAGGAAGTCTTGTGTGTGGCATAAGTTGAAAATCTGTAAAAGAAATAAAATGAATGTCTAAAGAAGACCTAACATTACAAAAATTAATGAAAATATTATGCTTGTGAAAAGAACTGAAAAAGAGACTCATCTGCAGCATGATATGACGGGTGGGCTGTTAAGAAGGCAATTAGAAAGTGCACACAATGAATCAAGCATGTTCTCTTTGTGGCAAACAGTCACATAATGTCAGCGAGTACTTGTTCAAAATAAGATATTGTAGGAAATATCACAGTATAGGACAAAATTATACTATCTGCAGATGGAAATGAAATAAGTGCAAGACATAAGGAAGTGCATTCAATGCATCAAATGGGTTCTGCTACTGAAAACCAAAGCCTAAAACATGATGTGCCATAATACTGAAAACCAATGTCTAAACACAAAAGGGTAAAAAGCTAAAGTGTAAGCATTTTTCACAGGAAGCAAGCTCTCTCTCTCTCACACACACACAAACACACACACACACACACACACACACACACACACACACACACACAAAATGTACGCACGCACGTACACAGACACACACACACACACACACACACACACACACACACACATACTCATCAAACATTATGTATATAAATATATATATATATATATATATATATATATACACACACACACCAACTCCACAATCACAAATACATGAGGAAGGGAGAACTCTCCCTAAGCAAATGGATCACTGATGATGCAGACATAGAAATCACACCAGTAGTGAGTTCCTTTGGGAAACAGAGATTAGTGTTCTTTTCTTTGACATCTAGAAGCTTGAGCACCTGATACTCAAGGAAAAGTATCTCAATGCCATGAGAAGACACAAAGTTAATGTGCATGAAGTGGTTAGTACAGACAGAAGGCCACAGTTAGAGGAAGTTGACATTAATAAGAAATCTGTAAAGTGGAACTACACAAAGTAACTAAAACCAAGATTTGAAAGTATGTGGATGACCACTGAAATGGCAAGGTCAAGACCGCAAAGAGAACTGGATAATGCAGTAGCAGTATGTTTTCATTTCCGTTGCTGATTACAGTGAAGTATTTCTGCAATTAGCACTACAAAATCTGGAATGATACTGAAGGCATATCCTAGCAAGAGGTTCATTGCTTAGGGTAAGATAAAGGCGCCAGTGACAAATAATTGCAGAACACAGATCTTGGATTGATATGTTTATGGCAAAGCACAACCACCATTGATTGGCTGAGACCAGATATGATAAATGGATTTGAACTGGTGTTTCAGTAATTCACAGTGTAGCAACTGTGGCCTGCATAAGTCATACAAAATGGAGGCACCTAAAGCAACAGAATGTTGCATAATTAATGTCATACTTTCAACTTTTGAATCAAGACTATAATCCTTTATCTAATCTAATTATGGTTTTATGTGGAAATTAACAAAGAACTGTAAAGAAGTATTTTAAATGATAAAAACAATGGTAAAGTCAGATATTTCACTTTATGCAGGTGACATAATTCTATTACATGGATTTCTGAGCATGGAGAGACTGATCATAGTTGTTTTCAACATCAGCAACAATACTCATCCCAAGTCAAAGCAGACACAACCCAGTTTTACCACAACTGTGACAATATAATTCAAAATGCAGCAGATGTAGCCTCTAAGGGTACATCACCAATAGTGCTGATGAGTTTAAATGTGAGGTTCAGGATGGACTTAGTGAGACTAAATATTCATATGTGAGCATGAATGGCCAGTTCAATAACAAAGAATGGCTCAATGGCTTATGACCAGACCAATATCCATCAATGTATGGATGGCTAGATCAATAGCTATATGTGGCTGGATTATCAGATTAGTACTGACAGACTGATGAATGGTTAGATCAATTCAAATAGACAGAAGGATGACTATGCTAATACTCATGAGTGATTGAATGACAACACTACTACCTGTAAAGATCTTGATGATCAGTCCAATGTGTGTAGATGGCTAGATAACTGGGTGTATACCCAGAGAAGGAAGGCTGTCCACAGCCATATCCCAGGAAGGTCAGATAATGGCAATTGTATGAATGATTTACCACATACCCAACAATGGATGACACATTCCATTATCTCACCATCAAAGATGGATTCCCATTTGATTTCCACAAACCTAGATACACTTATCAGAGCACCACAAAGCCCCAAAAAGAAGAACCAGTTCACAAAGGTTGGTCTCTCTTAAAGGGAGACTGTATGCCTATAACATCAGTTATGCATAATATGCTACAATAAGAATTCCTGTGGAATATATGTGAGAAAACCTGAACATCGTCCTACAAAGGAATCAGAGACAAAAGAGATTACCAGGAAGCACCAATATGGAAATTAAATCATCCACAAGAAAGGAATTATAGGACTGTGAGAGACTGTTCAACCTTTGTTTATAGGGCTTTGGGATTTTGAAAAAAAAGCAGGTACTTTGCATAATTTTCTTTGATTATCAGTATAAACAGTTAATTTCCTTTTGGTGCACTTGTTTGTCAGGGAAAGATC
>NC_056732.1:296930152-297057652 GCF_019279795.1 Protopterus annectens | reverse complement strand
GACCAACACGTTTATATTATCAGCACTGACCTCTTCCAGAAGCTAGTCCATAATAGGTTTCAGAGTGCCACTGTTAATGCATTGTAAATCACTGAAGTGGGACACTCTGTACTAGTCAGCAATACTAGTGGGAACACCAAGATTAAATGAACCAGATGATGATTGGTGCAAGAAACTTGTTCCACCATAAAATCATCGGTCTGAAGACCAAGCTGGGACAACAGACCATCCCTGTGGTATAGAAGCATAAGGTACTGACTATGACCCACTCAACCAAAGTTCAGTTAGTGGCTCAGGCATTAAAGGAGCTGGCCAGAGGTGAGAGAGGAAAGTTAAAGCACAGACGGCTCAAGTCTGTCTAGGGTGGGGCATGCCGGGACATTACCATAACATCTCAATTGCCAGATGTCATCAAAATGGAGAGACACAGATGAGCAGTGTATTACCATGGAGAAAAAACATACTACAGAAATGCCTACTTCACACCCCAACAGATAACACACCTAGCAGACTAAGGGAGATTAAAGCACATCATACCTGAAGCCACTATCGTCTATGAAGCAGAAGTAGCAGCAGTTTGGCTTTCTCTTTTTGCCACATTGCTACTCCTTATAGGCACTTAACCTTGTGTCAGATATGGGTGGGTCCGGAGACCCACAGGTCTCAGGGGTAATGGACATAGCATGGGTTATGTAGGGAGTGAGGAAGGTAGAAGGAGCAAAAGTGAGGCTATGCTGTGACAAAATGAAAGACACACATCAATTGAACTAAGCAAAGCATCCCCACTGGGGAAAAAATAGAAGTTCTGTATGAAGTTCATTTGTCTTATCATTAACCAAGCATTACAATTCCCTAAAATTAAACATCTTAGACATTCATGTACTCAGTCAGTGAGGAGATCAATGAACAATTGTAGACATGCATGTAGGTATCTGGGTATGTAGTGGACCATTCTGCTCTAAGAACAAATTCAAAGGGCTAGAAGTTCCAACATTTACCTGTGCATATGTGGGTGCATATGCACCTGACTGGCAATCATTCTTTAAGCTCAACACCAAGTGAAGAGGCACAAAATATGCAATTATTTTATACTGTACAGTGTACAGCAATAGTAAGGAAAAAGCAAATGCCATGCACTAGTTATCTGTCTTTCTTTTGAACTACTGTGGTCAGGGGTGGCTCGTGCCATCGGGCTGCCGGACTGCAGCCCCCCTCAAGAAAAAAGAAAAAAAAAAAGAGTACTTTTTAGTTTTACTTATTAATTTTTTTTTACTGTCTTTATTTACACGGTCTCTCATCTCTTATCAGCCGGCTGCTTTACGCCGACTGACTGAGCATGCGCACTTTCGAATTCCAGGTTGCGGCGGTTTTAAAAAAATAAGTTTTTTTTTCTCTTTCTTAGAAATCCAACTCCAGTGCTGCAGTCCGGATAGTGAACTAAGGCATCAGTGTGATGCCCAGCAGTCTATGCGGTTCCAAACCGCATAGAATTGGAAGGGGTTCGGACTGCCACGTCCGCAGGCACGTACATGATGTGCATGGGCTAAATGGCTGCTGATTGGTTGTCGCTCTCTTCCCGGGCTTTATTTGCTGGGAAAAGAGCGAGAAGCAAACAGTTGCAGCCAGTTTTGGTTGTGGACTTGTGACTTATCTTGTGGTGGAACAGGTGGATCATTGTTCATATTATTTTGTATCTTATTTGTTTGCCTTGGTGGCCCAATTTCGTTTGCTGGACGTGACGCAGGCACACAGCACAGCTGAAAAACAGAAGTACAGAGTTTCTTTATCTTTTCTAGTTCTTGGTGGTACGTATCTCTCAACTGCAGATTTTGGCAGAATGTCCAGATTTTTGCTTCATACTTACTTAGTGCCAGCTGCTACACTATTAATTGCATATTTAGAACTAGACCAGATATCAGTTGCAGACAGTTTGAATACAGAAACGAGTTTAAGTTAAGTCAAACATTTCTACCTAAATGCTCTTTGACTTTGTTAAGTGAGGTCGCTTAAGTTACTAGTAGTATGTTTTAAAAAAGTGAAGCATTTTCTTGATTAGACTTTACGTTGTGTAAGAGTCCTGTATATAAGTGTTATGTCCTTTGCCACATGATGCTACTGACCTTCTATTATCAGATTCTTTGGAGTTGTGCAGCACTGGCAAACGTTTATGGTTTGTCTTGTCTATTGCTCTGTGAGATCTCGTATTGCTCATTTTCTATTTAATGTCTGCAGATGCTTTATTATTTATTATTCAATAAGAAAAAATGGAGTTGTGCAGTTGTCCCATCAAAGAAATTATTTAGCAAACAGAATACGAAAGGATCACTTAAATGTTCTTGGTGTGAATATGTATGACTTTTTGTCTGGTTTCGATTTGTTTTGTTTTGTTCAGAGTGCATCCCTGTATTCCAAAAGTAACGCAACACACTCTAATAAAGGAAGTCAGGTAAAACGTATTTGTTTTGTTTTGTTCTTTTCAGAGTGCATCCCTGTATTCCAAAAATAACACAACACACTCTTATAAAGGAAGTCAGGTAAAACGTTCCCAGTCTTTGAAAAATAATCATGCAGCTGCTATTATACATCTTTGGGTAGCATCATAATTAGTCCATTTTCTCTGAATGAAAGTATTTTAATTTTTAAATGACAATGAGTTGTGTGATTCTGTGATTATAATGACTATGCTCTTTCTGACTTTATACTGTCTTCTGAGGTTAAATAGGAATGTGGGATGCAGGGCAGTCTGTTAATGGAGTCCATGGTCTGGTTATCCTTTATTTCATTTTGTTGTATTTGTTTAAAGTCATACAAGGCACGGCTTTCCTACGTCCTGAAATGAATGAAAACTATTAACGTTTTTTTTAGTACTCATAAAGCCTATAATAAGTACCTTAAGCTGGTTTATGTTTATATTTCTGCTAAAGAGTAATGCTTAAATCGTGTTTGCTCTCCACCTCCTCTCCCCCTTATTACATCTGTCTTGATCAGTTAAAGCACAGTCCTTAATATTTGTTCAATACAACTTCCCCTTTAACACTCAACATGCTTAGTTTTCTTTTTTGTACCTACTACACCAGTGTGCCTTACTGATGGGATTAAGTATTTCAGTCAAGCCTTTTTTTTACGCACAATGCACTACTCTGTAATCTAATAAAATTACAACAGCAGCATTACCTTTCCATTCCTTTTTGGCATCCCCTCATTTATTTCTGTTTTAGAGCTCTCAACCTTCCATCTCCAAAATGAGGAACACTGCCTCTCATGATGTGGAACAAATGGGCAAAATGTGGAGCACCTACTAACAGATTAGCAACAAGTTATGTGTATGTCAGTATGTGTATCAGTATGACAGTACAATTTGATAGGCTCAACTCTTTTTTGTTTTCTTTTCCTGCACTTCTGTATTAAGCGAGATCTAATGCCTACTCGTTTAGGAAATCTTAAGTAACAAACAAATTCAAAAACTTGTGCTACTTCTTCAGAAAGCAAACTGTAGTCTTTCAGAATTAAATATTTTTATTTATACTTTCTTTATATGTACCATGTTAGTGAACCTTCTTATTAATAGACAATGTATGCTTAAACTGAAAGTCACAAAGGCCATTTTAATTTGCGTAGATAAAACAAATGGGCTGTTATGTCCAGCATGTGAACTGTGAGATAACATTATCAGATGTCACACAGTTTCACACAAGCATTTGGTTATTAGCAGCGTTTCCAATGATTACCATGTCAGTACTGCTGCAAACTATAGTGTACATGCTTTTCCATTTCCACAAAAATGATGTTACACTCTGTAGTCCCTGTTATGAAGTGACAATGTATAGAGAGAAGTATAAGTAAGCTTTTTATGGATTTTTTTTAAAGTGTGCTACTCCATCATTTGGCAAGATCATTTGATTTGTAGTTATACTGAAATGGATGCCTTTTAGCATGGTTATGTTTATAGCAATAACCCACGCCTGGGTGTGGGTAATGCTGGATTTACCCACGGTTGGCGTGGTTTGGTCCCGAGGGCGAAGCCCGAGGGACCAAACAAAGCCAACCGTGGGTAAATACAGCATTACCCACACCCAGAAGTGGGTTATTGCTATTATACCATGACATTATTTAAGAAAAGAAACTATTACTTTTCTTAAATAATGGCATAGTATAATGCCTGTTTACTGCCCTTCCGCAGATGTCTGGCATCCGCGGCAGTTCTGATGTACTGCGCAGGCGCGCAGTACATCAGAGTTGAGCAAAAGCAACGGAGAAAGCAAGATCTCCGTTGCTTTTTACTGTTTTAAGCTATGTTAAATAGGTTTAACATAGCGAGACAGTTTAAAATAAGCAACGGAGATGTCCGTTGCTTATTTTAAAACTGTCTCGCTATGTTAAACCCATTTAACATAAACAATAAAAAGCAACGGAGATCTTGCTTTCTCCGTTGCTTTTTTTTTTTAAACCTGCCTCGCTATGTTAAATGGGTTTAGCATAGCGAGACAGCTTTAAAATAAGCAACGGAGATCTCTGTTGCTTATTTTAAAGCTGTCTCGCTATGTTAAACCCATTTAACATAGCGAGACAGTGTTTTAAAAGTAGAGTTATACTAATGGAAAAAAGTCCGGGCGACCGGACTTTTTTCCATTAGTATAACTCGATTTACAATGTGCACGCTGGCCAATCAGCGTGCACGTTTTGGGGGGGGTCATGATATAATAGGTGTTATTCACTGATCAGGGTCTGGTTTAAGAGTTGTATTTCTGCTGTAACACTGATGCTGACTGCAGCTAATTTGGCCTTCAAGTCTCTGTTTTAGCATTTGCTAAAAAAGATCAGTTATCTACTGACCATAACTGCTGAAATCTATGTTTTAAAATATGTAAAACCCTTATTTTAGCTTACCCCAATATGATTGTAAATCAGTATGTTGATCAATGATGTGTATTAGAGGAATAACTTGCAGTTTTGTTTATGTTGTGGTTGTGGATATTATAATTATTATTTGAAGTATATAAAACATATTCCTGGCAAATTCATTTGGTATATTGTGCAACTAAAAAAAGCATCTGGCAGAGAAAACGCTGTGCTGTTATTTTAAATGGAATTCAACGGAGACTTTTGCTGGTAGTTTTGTTCTTTGTATACATTATGATGGTTGTTAAATATGGAAACCATATATATATATATATATATATATATTTTTCTTTTGCATCAAAATATTTTGTTTGGTTGTTTTTGTGGCTTTGGATTATTTCTAGAATTCCTGTTGAGTTGAGAATTCCATGCAAAATGAATGCAGTTGCTGTCTGCTTTTCACATTCCATCTGAGTTTATCTTAAAGCACTGTTTTTTATAGTATGCAAGCACTGCTGCATAACAATCTTTTTTTTCTTTTGCAGTCTCTTGTAACTCCTGTGCAAAGTGCGTGCATGTGATCTGACTCAGTACAGTACTTCAATAATTCTGCAGTATTGTAGTAACTGAAATTAAAAAGTCATCTAGTTGTGTACAAGCAGTATAATGAGTAAGAGAAGGAGGAGGAGAGACTCTGGGTTGTATTTGGTTATTGTATTCCAAGTTCTTTGTTAGATCGTTTCAGTGTCTGCATTACACACATTTGGCATTCTGGAATTCAAAACACTGTCATTATTCTGGTTAATCTGCCTTCCTGTTTCTCAAATGAAATAAATGAAACAAATACAAATTAGAGTATACAGTTCTGCAGACTTCTGAACAAGTCCAGAGCAATGAAGATATGCTTAATAAAATCTGTTGGAAAAAAGTGTGCTGACTTCAGAAACTCTTTTTGGTCAACTGTAATCTAAAGCCTGGGATATTATAGCGCCTCTCTTCCTCAAACCTTGTACAAAGTGAACTTAATAGTCCTTCTGGCCATGTACTGACCTTCCACAAAGTCAAGTTCTCCATATCCCTATTTTTCTTCAGTCCTTCATTTAGTATAGTGTCCCTGATAAGTCTTTAGCCTTACTTTTAACACTTTATTATAATCAATTGTGCTATGTAAAATTATTTGCATCACATTTATGTTTAGGTTGTTTTGCCCAGATGGCTGCTAGCTATCAGACCCTCTTTTGGTCAATAAGTCTATTCGTTCTCCTCACTGAGTAATGGCAGAACAAGAGGGGGTCATCTTCCAAGGAGCCGTCAGTGTGGGTTCCAAGATTTTAGTGTTCAAACCAACGTGTGTGTGTGTAACAATGTGTGCTGTGTAGAGTATTCAGCATGCGCCATACTGACTGAGCATTTATTTCATGTAAGCATGTCAAGCATTGATCCTATTGCACCATAGCTCCACCCCTTTTAGCTGACCATACCCCTTCCTGTTGGCCCCGCCCATTCAGCTGTCTGCTGCAGCCCTCCTTTGATTTGAAGTCACCAGCCGCCACTGACTGTGGTCCTGTTTATGTTGTCACATATGAGGTCTATGGTAATGTTTATACTCTTCTAGATGCGGGTCTCACCAACTGTTTGTGAAGAAATATAGCAACCTATATTGTTTTCTACTGCTGCTGTTGCCTCTTCTTATGCACCCTGTTGTCCAGTTGGTTTTCCTTGCTGCTTTCACACAGTGTCGTCTGATATAGCTACCCAGATGTCATTCTTATTGCTTCCTTTTCAAGTCTAAATTGTCAATTTCATTGTCCTTTTTTCTCATTTTTTAACCTCTCTGTATAATTAAACTGGCTCTCAAGACTGAGACAAAAGAAAATTATCTTCAAAGTAGAGTAGCCCAATCTTCAGGGGATTTTATTATCCACACAGAGATACATAAGGCCACTACCAACACCATAACTATAATGTAAGGCAGCCATAGTGAGCTCTTGAAAGGTAAGTCCCATCTTTACAAACTTTTCCATACATTTCTTATGCTGTTGTGGTACAAATGGGTCATTTTAAAAATGTATCATCAGTAACAACTAAGAAGGTATTTGAAGGGTTATTGAGTTTCTCAAAGTAAAATCACAGGAAACCATACCTGACCTAGACAGAGAATGGAGTACCTTCTGCTAAGGTAATTCTTTAATTAGAAGGACAGAACTAGAAGAAGGTGAGAATGAGTTAAGGTGTCTGCCAGACGCCATGGTGGAGAGGAATAAAAAGTAAATTTCTCAGACTGCAAGAACAGATATAGAAAGTAGGATGTTTGAGCTGGGGATAATATCATTATCTCTTCAACTTTATCAGATTGTATCTAGGTAAAACCACTTATTCATTTATATAGTTTGCCATTAAATTTTTCCTGTGTGTTGCCTGGCTCATATTTGTTTTGTTCGATGTAATCGTTGTTGGGATTCATGTAATATTCCTTTAATGCTTTACTTCCTTCACTTTCTTTTACTTTCCTCCCAAATCTCAGAGGTCACGGTTCTTGTATTGGGTTGAGGAAAGTGCAATTATTTTTTTTCTTTAACTTTCCTCACAAGCTTCATAGGGGTGCACAGAGGGTCAACTAAGCTTTTACAGGAGCAGTGTAGTGTCTTAAAGTAACAAGTTGGAAACATTGCTATAATTACTTTTTTCACTTTCCTCACAAACAGTCAGGTGCATATACAGGTGCCTATGTTTTGTGGGAATGTAAAGAACCATTACTTTTATCTATGATTTTTCAGTTTTGTACAAGTCTGAAATCAGAGGGATACACAGAGGGTGTGTATGTGATAGTACTCTAATTTTTCTTTGGAGTATATATATATATATATATATATATATATATATATATATATATATATGCATGCAGTGGTATGTGTGTATACAGATATATATATATATATATATACACATATATATATATATATATACATATATATACATATATATATATATATATATATATATATATATATATATAAAACTAAAGATAAAAAAGGTAAAGTATCTTGAATAAAGCAACTAATAAACCCAAAAAGGAAGGCACTGGTAAGGCAGGTCAGATATCAGTCAAGAAAAAGTTTATTGTAGACACAAAAGCACACTGACAGCAAGGTTAGATCCACACAAATGCTTTAACTGTTTTCACCGTGTTTTCATCTTATAACTACATCAGATGAGCGTACCAACAGTTAAAACCTTAATTATATACAGTGTTTAAAAACCTAAAAGCCAATCAAATGAACTGAATAATTAAAGGAATATGAAATTAAAAGGACCAGTACATATCTAAAAAGCTGCATGAAATCACTATTTAAAAATCACTGTTTAAAAAGTTTAAAATATTCAAAACATACAGATTTAAAACATGTTATTGCACAATACTAAATACATACATTTAGAAAAAATGTGTAAAATAATAAACATGTAAAGTAATAATGCATTTTTATTACTCATTTCCTCCTTAAATAAAAAAGCATGACTGAATTTCTTTCCTTATGGATAATTTTTGTTTACGCCTTCATTTAATCAAAATGTTGGAAAAAAAATGCACCTCAGTTTTGGTGTGTTAAAATTATTCTGGGAAACCGCAGTTGAGGAAAAAGACTGAATTTTTTCCCTTAATCATGTTTTTTTCAGGCTGTCATTGGATGAAAGGGTTGCTTAAAAACTGTATATCTCAGAACATCTAGACCCACCCCCTTAATGCATTTATTACAGTGTAATCTTGGTCAGTTAGGGTATGTTAAAATAATTCAGGGAAAAAACAAAGTTGAGGAACTGGACTGAATTTCTTCTCTTAATCATCTAGAACCCCAACTAAATGCAAATGTACATAGTTAACAGAAGCTATAGTTAACAAGATATCAACAAACATTGTGATTCGGCATCATTATATATATATAGTCCAGTCAATCAAAATTGAGAATCAGTCTTCTCTAGTTAAAATGTGTTGAATGAATACAGGAAAACTGAAGAATAACACAAACTGTGAGAAAAAGTAAGAAAAAAGTAATCTGGATGGTGTTGGTAAACTAGGATGAGGGCACTGGGTGGTGTGATGGGGGGTGTAGTGTAACCCTTTCATCTAGGGCACCAGTTGACCAAAGGCTGGTCTATGTCCGCCTCTACCATGAAGTAATAGTTTCAAATGTTTTATTAATTAACATATGGCCATAACAGTCATTAGGGGGAGGTGCAGAAAACAGATGTGGGAAACCCCAAAATCGACAGTGATGTAAATTACAGTAATGGGAACAAGATCAGGAAAATTCTAGTACTAAATGAAAAAAGGCAAAGATGCTAGTACAAAATGAGTACATTTTAATTTAATTTATTAATTTACTAACTGAGTAACTGAACTGGTCCATTTCTGACCCTTTTCAGCTGTGGGCTATAAGTTCAAAGTAAATGCAGTATTTATGGACAGTGTAGCGTAGCCTATCAGCATGTTTATGGTGGAAAACACTGGCAAATGTAAGGAGAAACAAGCAAAGCTCAAACATACAGTGAACAGAGGCAAGAATTAAATCCCATCTCTTGGAGCTCTTTAACAGCTAAGGCATCATGTAGACCAAAACTGGACAATATAAAATAAATTGTAAGGGAATAAGAAGCAACCACAGCAGTACAAGCAAGAAATTAACTAAAGCAGTGTTTTTGAATTAAGAACAATGTTTTGGTATTGTGGCAGTAACAAAACTGGCATATGGAAAATCAAGCCATGAATGTCAACATACTGAGATACATATTATATATGAAGGAGACAGAATGAATTATGAGAGGGTGTGGCCATTTGTATGATGAAACTGAAAAGGTCAAAGTAACAGTGCAAGTAAGAAAGCAAGAATGGAAGGAAAAGTAAACATTGTGGGTCACACCAAAAAGAATATGCATCGCTAATGAGAAGCCTTAGTATACTGGATACCAATCTGAGAATCTTGCCTATGGCTACACATTAGCACATAATTATTCATGATACCCTGTGAGGGACAATCTTTAAGTAACTTATACAAAAGCCTACTCATAGCAGAGTAGGTATGGGTCTGGCATTTTAAACAGGCGATCTTACATAAGCAAATGAGCAACAATTTGAGAACAAGATATCAACAAACGTGATTCAGCATCATTTTATATATATATATATATATATATATATATATATATAAATATACACATATATATATATATATATATATATACATATATATATATATATATATATATATATATATATACATATATATATATATATATACACATATATATACATAGTCCAGCCAATCAAAAGTGAGAGGACTTGACGTTATCAGCGCACTCATTGAACAAATGGAATAGTGCTTTAAGAAAACTCTAGCAAAGGAGCATGAAGATTAGATAAAGACTAAGAGGACACATCAGAAGTGGCATCATGGTACCAGCACACCTTTGTGTGAAAAACATAAGCAAGTCAAAATGAAGTAAACTCCCACAGTGGTTTTCAAATTATGTAATGCTAAATGGTTAAAATATGTTTAGCACTGAGATATAAATCTTTTCAGTATTTTCTTATACAGTATGGAACTTCATCCCCCAAACTTTAAGAAATGTAGTTTATTTACCCCCTTAAAAACTACACTCTAAAAATATTGCATTTATTTATATAAGGTTGTACAGTATTTATTCTCTCTCTCTCTCTCTCTCTCTCTCCCTCTCCCTCTCCCTCTCAAAGGGGCTCTAATTCAAAGGTAGTTTAAAATAATTTGTGGATGCTGTTCTGGTTACCGCAGGTACAGTAGCCAGTGACCCAAATGCAGTTACCACAGCAGTAAAGGGATATGGGTGGTACAGGACACATAGTACTCAGTCTGTGTGCCCTACTTTGTATAGTGCCATATGAAACAGGAATCTGACCAGAAAATTTATGCCACCCTGTTCCAACTTGCAAGGGTCACCAAAGGTTTGATAGATTACATGGGGTCACTAAGGGATTGTGATTGACTATTAGACAAATTATAAACTGTATGTCAGAATTCTGTTTTTGCTTTAAAAAAGGTAGCATAGTAAAAAATCTTTGCCATCCTTCATTAATAAGAAGTGGCATGATGTACTGATCCCTGAGCTTTACAGCCACATACCCCACCCAGTTGGTCAAGGGAAGCAGAGTCCTGACCTTGTCACTGATGATTTAAATGCATGACCATAAAATAAAATAATTATCTGCCCCCGTAATTCTGTCTCTGCCCTGTGTGTTCATTGCATCATCCTTGGTTAGTCCACTGTCATTATTTGCACATGTGCAGATGTATCTGTATGTATCAAGGAGCCTTCTGATCACCGTCACTGGCAACAGATGTGAATTGTTGCCCAGCCTTTTTGGCAGCCAGTGTTGTAATAAACATCATATTAAGTACAGTTAATTCATAGATCCTATTAAAGTGATGCTTTAAAACATTTTATTAATAATATAAACTTACCCATCTGTCTTGATCATGAAAGCTCCACTCCAGAAGGTTCTGCATTGAAAAGCAGACATGAGTACTCCCCTATCTACATATATAGTATTGTAGGTAGTAACATATACTGTAAGTTCATGGAGTATACCTTCTATAAGGTCACAATATGCAACAGTGGTATGACCTTGGCTACCTGAATCTGGGGACCATTCCCATTTGAGTATTCAAAATATGCAAAAGATTCATTAGAATATGAATAATATATAACAGCTCTTTTATATGACAAGTACAGTTTACATCCCTCACAATACAAATATAGCACCCATCTCAAGGCTTTAGTGTCTAACAGGGGCTTAGGTGGTAGTTCCCTACTATCTGTGCCCGAATGCCACTACGTGTATAAGTCATTACTGTATGTGGTTGCTTATATTTTTGGCACACTGACGCTAACAGTAAGTGTGTGGCCCGGAACCAACCACCATCACTGTCTTCAGTCAGTTCATTCACAAAGGGCATAGGATATGAATGAAAGCTAGATGTGCTGTTTAGCTTCCTGAAGAGTCATTGCAAAATCTTACAGACTCATCAGGCTTGGGTACCAGTACAGTAGGACTACTCCATTCACTCTAAGATTCTTCTATAATCTCAAGTTTAAACATCTTTCTGACTTCATCCCTAACTGCTTGTCACTGGGATTCTGAAATTTGATATGATTTTTGTGTGTACTTTCTTTCCAGGTACAGGTTCTGTGTTGTGTTGGATTAAAATTATTTTACCATGCAACTTTGAGTATATGTCCTTATTTCTGAGAACAAATTATTTTACTTCCTGTTTCTGAGACACTGATAGTGTCTCCCGTATTTTAACTTCAGGGCATGCTGCAGGAACCTTACCTTTCCTTGCAGCAGAAGTTCCTCCCCAAGGTTTCAGAACTTTTAAGTAATATAACTGTTCTGCCTTTGTTTTGCCTGTCTGTCTCACTTCATAATTCAGTTAACATACCTTCTATTTTGCTTCAAAAGAGTCTTGCCACTTTTAAAGGAACTTGTTTTCTACAGAGGGAACTAAGTCAAGTGCATTTCCTATTTTGAATATTCTCAGATGAGCATTTCTGTTATACAGTCTTTGCTGTGTCTGCTGTCCCTCTCCATACATTCTCTTACCTCAGAAACCACAGTTCTTAACCTGACCTGCAGGTCTAGGAAGTGTCCTATTTTAATTTTAAAGGAGGTATTTTCTATCTACCAGGCTTCCTCTGCTGTATCTTGCAAGCCTCAGGGATGTCTGCCTTACAGCAATTCAAACTATGTGACTCCAGTTAATGCTTGTGTACTTCTCTTAAAGCAATTGCTTCCACATTTTCTCATCTATCTCTGTAGCTTTTTGTAATACAGACTTTGAAGTTTTATTAAAGTATTCAGTTGGCCAATCAGTTTCCAGGCGATATACAGATGTTCTTAGCTGTATCACTTTAAAGTGCTGTCAAAGTTCCTGCATTACTCTATAGATGAATGGGCAGTCAGTAAGAATTTCTCAGGGGATTACTACCCTAAAGAAATGCATTACTAGTTCTTTCACTTATGGACTCTGCAGTATCTTTTTCTACGGGAATTGCTTTGGGAAATTGTGCTAAATAATCCATAATTAACAGGATATACTCACGGACTGGCAACTCTGAGAACATGTTATTTCTGGATATAAATTCTTTTACTTTCTGTTTCTGACAAACTGATACCTTTTCCCCTATTTTTACTCCAGGACATGCTGCAGGAACCTTACCTTTCCTTCCAAACATACTTACTACAGAAACTTCAGCTGATGTTTCTCACCACGGTTTCTGAACATTTATGTCCATTGTTATGCATTCAAAAGGGACCTCTATAATGGGCAAATGCATTAATGGATTATTAAATCCCAGGTTGGGTGATGCCATTTGGCGTTCAAGGCAGAGATCCCAAAAGTTATCTATGACCTTCATAATACAATGCCAGTAAAATCTAGGCAGACCTGTATTCTTTGTTTTGGTCCATTCCTAAATGATCATCCTTAATGTGGCTGTGTGCTAATTTCATTATGAATGCTCTAAAATGTTTTTGAGTTAATAACTTACTCGGTGTCTTTTCCCATTCTTTGGTTATTCTATGCAGCAGATTTCCTAGCTCAGAACAGCAATAAATGGACGTGTTCTGTTCTGTTTTTTTTTTGGTTACCTGTCTACTCTGTGTTCTCTCCAAGTCTAATTAGGGTACCAACCTCTCAATGAACTTTCTTGAAACTGATGTGGCTTATCTGGAGATCAGCTGAGTAAGTATTTGCTAAGTATTCTGCTATAAAGGGAAGGCAATTGTCCCTTCTTCTACAAACAGGGGTGCAGGCCTTTTCCCTTCATCTAGTTTCTCTCCTATGAAGGGCAACTCTAAACATAATTTTCTTCAGTCAGACATACAATCTGTTTCCCTTTCTTTTCCTGACAAGTAGTTTTACCTCCTTACCACTTAGAGTCTTGCTTATGTTTCAGATTGGCTCTTTGCTGTGGTGGAGCAAGGTAAAATATAAGACGCTGTTCAGGCTCCCCTCTTTCCCTTTCTTTAGTATGAGACCCAGCTATCCCTCCCTTGGTTTCTGTGCTTTTTTCTTACTGTATTCTTCTTAAGGAGGCCCCCTTCTTTTTCAGACTCTATCCAGACTTCTTTTGTTACTTTAACTGCTGGTCAATGTAAATAAGAATGTTTGGAGTGAGAAGTCCTTTTTGTTGAGTGCCACACTGCCAACCACCAGGCCACTGTCATACAATACGCTGATGACTCCACACTCATGTGTGCAGCCCCCTGTCTTTCTAAGCTCCAAGAAACAACCCACTAATCCATTACAGAGGTAGAATCTTGTCTGATGTTCATTTAATTCTCAATCCCAATAAAAGTAAACTTATTATTTTCTCGGATCAACAAACCATCAGACCTCCTGTTCCCTTTCAAGATATATTCTTCTAATAACACAAAAATTGAACCAGTTTCTCACACTAAGCTTCTTGGTGTTACAGTTGATAGTAAGATGAGATCTGACAAACACATTACCCTAATTATAAAAAAGTTCACTTTAAATTAGGCTCTCTCTACAGAGTCAAACCCTTCCTCACAGACTCCACAAGACAATCTATTGCCAGAACACACCTAATCTCTACTCTTTTTTATGCCTTACCCATGCTCCCATTCTCACTAACCTGTACAAAACAGACATGGCAAAACTAGATGCCTGCTACAACAAAATTGCCAGATTTGCCACCACCTTTCTTCATACAGCCCATCACTGTACTGCCTTATGCCAGCTAAACTGGCTTGAGCTCCCCAGTTACCTCACATACACCCAACTCACTATGGCCCACAGCATACTTTACTTCCCAAATAGGTGTCCTGCACTCCTCAACCTATTTTAACCCGAGTCTAATAAAAGACTACCTAGATCTTCTGTCAAATTCCTCCTACAAGTCACAAAAACTAAACTTTTCTGGTGATTCTGTTTACTCCAACTGAGCTGTCAGAATATGGAAATCAATCCCCCAAAACATACTTACCACACCAAATCACCTACAGTTCAGATTTCTCCTTAAATTTCACTTAATTCCTGGCTCTGCTCCTGCCTTACACCTGGCTGATCCCCCACCCCCTTCGTGCCATCTTTATAGGCTTTCCTTCACTACACCTCACTGTTGACCTTTACTCACTCAGCCTGATAGAGGAGTCTCTCTTTCCCATCTAATTCCTCTCCTACACTCTCTCTCTCTAGATCCCCATCTATTCCTTCATGCCTCATCCTTCTCTTTTTTTCTGAACTTCTCTACTACATCCTACTCTACAACAAACTTCACTAGTTCACGAACTCAAGAAAAAACGAAGCACAATGGGGTAGGAACCACGGAGATAATATCCACTCACAGTACCAGTGCTATCAAAAGATGCAGCCGACAATATTTTTAGCGCTTTCAATCACTTTTAATTTATGTGACCTTCTTCAGAAACAACGTGTAAAATCAATCACTTCCTTTTATACTGTTTTACAGGAAATTACATCATGATTAACAATTAAAATACTTATAAATATTGTGATCATCATATAATATAATAAAATAAAATGTAATGTTGAATGTAAACCATTAATTCAGAACTCCATATTCTTACCTATATGTTAGAAAACACTTTAAATTGATTGTGTCATTTAATCCTGGGGGTATGTCAGCTCCCAGGTATAATTGCCAATATGCCTCTTTGCACTCTAGTATGTTGTTTAAATCCCCACTAAAACTGACATTGTCCACTTTATCAAGCACAAAGAATTCAAATTTTTTGAATTCTTTGCAAATGATGGAATGTCTAAACAAAGCATTTGACTTGTCTTTTTTCTTTATGGCCAAATTGTGCTCATAAATACGTCTTTTCAAATTTCTCTTTGTTTTCCCAATATAATATTCTCTGCATGTCACACAAGTAGCTACATAAACAATCAATTCACTGTTACAATTGTAATAGTGTTTTGCCCAAAATGTCTCATTACATTTTCCTAATGTGATGAATGAAGTGTTACTGATATACCTACACTGTCTACAATTGTTGCAACTATAAGTTCCTTTTTTTATGGTGCATGCTCTAGACAACTTCCTCGTAGATGTTCCTTGATGTTCTAACATGTTTTTAATGTTGGTGGTCTTTTTGAACGTGAACATAGGACATGGACCTACTATGTTAACCAAATCTTTGTTACCTAGTATTATTTTCCAATTTTCCACTATTGTAGTCTTAATTTCCCACATTTCATCAACTATAGGAATTGGAAAACTTGTCCTGTATTCGTTCGTAACTACCCTTTTGCCTTGTTTTTCAAATAATTCTCTAGCTTCCACCATAATGTCAGTAGACTGTAATATAGGTTTGGCAACACCTTTTCTAAGTGAAAGGACCTCTTTCTCTATTTGTTTTATCCACTTTCTATCATAACCTCTTTTTTTAAATAATTTACTCAAGATTTTTCCTTCTCCTAAGAATGTTTCTTCATTTGATGTTAGTCTGCTGAGCCTTATATACTGTCCCTTGATCACACCTTTCTTCATGTGGGGTGGATGTAAACTTTCACTGTGTAAGTACTGATTTGCAAAACATGCTTTTCTATAAATTTTACTTGTGAATGTCTTAGATTCACTATTGATGGTTATATTGATGTCCAAAAAGTTTATAGTCTCACCAAAATTACCAATTTTGAATTGTAAAAAAGAAGTTGTGTTGTTCAAATCATTTACGAATTCTTTAAATTCCAATTCATTTCCTGACCATAAAAATATCAAATCGTCGATGAATCTATAATAAATTTTCACTTTCTCAAAACTTGGGTGTGTTTCTAAGTACTTTTTCTCCCAGTTTGCCATTACAATGTTCGCAAATGCTGGAGCTACCCTAGCACCCATAGCTACACCCACAATTTGCTGATATGTTTTGCAATTGAAAGTAAAAAAGTTATTTTCTAATATTAAATCCATCAGACTGCAACAGGTATTAATTTTAATACTTGTTAAATTGGTGTTTTTATTTAAATATTCCCTCATATATTCTATTCCTGTCTGTTGGTCTATGGATGTGTACAGACTTTTTACGTCTAAAGTACCAAAAAATACAGATGTTCCATCCATTTTGTAATTTCTTAGAATTTCCAATAAATGCCAGGAATCCCTCAAATAATATTTAGACTTTTGTACTATTGGATTCAATGTTTTGTCCAACCAAACTGAAATATTTTCAGTTTTTGTCATCTTTGCTGATATTATTGGTCTAAATGGTATGTTACTTGCTTCTTCTTGAATTTTTGGAATACCAAATAACTTAGGCATTTTAGGTTCTTCTACTAACATGTATTCATAACTATTTGTATCAATTAACATCTTAAACTTGTCAAGTATTACATTAAGTGAAGATGCATTGAGTGTGTTAAGAAAGGGTTTTTCATTCATTCCATCGAATAAAGTTAACATTGGAAAGTTATTAATAGATTTCAGGTTATACCTGAGAAAATTGAATTTAAACTATATTTTACATGACATAACACAAAGCGACAAAGACTTAGGAGGTATTATTAAAAAAACAAGCACATATAATCCTCCATTAATAAATACACTTCAGGTCTTTCAGAACTCATGTGAGAAAGAGTTTAGACAACTTAAAAATAATAACAAGTATAATAAAAATTTAAGTGAAAATGAAATCAAAGCTCTAAAGGCTCTAAGTGAAGACAGCAATGTTAGAGTAATGAGAGCAGACAAAGGTGGGATGATTGTCATCATGAATACAAAGGAGTATGAAAAAAATATAGAAATGTCCCTGGCAGACGAAAACATATATAAGATCATTAATTTAGAAACTGTCAAGTTAAAATATAAAGCCATCAACAGTTTCTTATTTGACATGTTCAGTCAGGGTGAAATTGATACAAATAGTTATAGTTGAGAAAGTGAAAATTTATTATAGATTCATCGACGATTTGATATTTTTATGGTCAGGAAATGAATTGGAATTTAAAGAATTCGTAAATGATTTGAACAACACAACTTCTTTTTTACAATTCAAAATTGGTAATTTTGGTGAGACTATAAACTTTTTGGACATCAATATAACCATCAATAGTGAATCTAAGACATTCACAAGTAAAATTTATAGAAAAGCATGTTTTGCAAATCAGTACTTACACAGTGAAAGTTTACATCCACCCCACATGAAGAAAGGTGTGATCAAGGGACAGTATATAAGGCTCAGCAGACTAACATCAAATGAAGAAACATTCTTAGGAGAAGGAAAAATCTTGAGTAAATTATTTCAAAAAAGAGGTTATGATAGAAAGTGGATAAAACAAATAGAGAAAGAGGTCCTTTCACTTAGAAAAGGTGTTGCCAAACCTATATTACAGTCTACTGACATTATGGTGGAAGCTAGAGAATTATTTGAAAAACAAGGCAAAAGGGTAGTTACGAACGAATACAGGACAAGTTTTCCAATTCCTATAGTTGATGAAATGTGGGAAATTAAGACTACAATAGTGGAAAATTGGAAAATAATACTAGGTAACAAAGATTTGGTTAACATAGTAGGTCCATGTCCTATGTTCACGTTCAAAAAGACCACCAACATTAAAAACATGTTAGAACATCAAGGAACATCTACGAGGAAGTTGTCTAGAGCATGCACCATAAAAAAAGGAACTTATAGTTGCAACAATTGTAGACAGTGTAGGTATATCAGTAACACTTCATTCATCACATTAGGAAAATGTAATGAGACATTTTGGGCAAAACACTATTACAATTGTAACAGTGAATTGATTGTTTATGTAGCTACTTGTGTGACATGCAGAGAATATTATATTGGGAAAACAAAGAGAAATTTGAAAAGACATATTTATGAGCACAATTTGGCCATAAAGAAAAAAGACAAGTCAAATGCTTTGTTTAGACATTCCATCATTTGCAAAGAATTCAAAAAATTTGAATTCTTTGTGCTTGATAAAGTGGACAATGTCAGCTTTAGTGGGGATTTAAACAACATACTAGAGTGCAAAGAGGCATATTGGCAATTATACCTGGGAGCTGACATACCCCCAGGATTAAATGACACAATCAATTTAAAGTGTTTTCTAACATATAGGTAAGAATATGGAGTTCTGAATTAATGGTTTACATTCAACATTACATTTTATTTTATTATATTATATGATGATCACAATATTTATAAGTATTTTAATTGTTAATCATGATGTATTTTCCTGTAAAACAGTATAAAAGGAAGTGATTGATTTTACACGTTGTTTCTGAAGAAGGTCACATAAATTAAAAGTGATTGAAAGCGCTAAAAATATTGTCGGCTGCATCTTTTGATAGCACTGGTACTTTGTAGTTTTTCAGTTTTGTATCATTCCGTGTGGTACAGTTGTATCCACTCACAGTATTTCGAAAATTCTATTTATTAAATAACATAAAACACCAGTACGTACTGGTGTTTTATGTTATTTAATAAATAGATCTTTCGAAATACTGTGAGTGGATATTATCTCCGTGGTTCCTACATCCTACTCTACGTTTACTTCTCTCTTAGTTAATCATATTTTTCTAAACAAAAAAAAAAACTACTTCCCACCATCCTTCTCTTGTATAATTAACTGTTCTGTCTATTCTTGAATATCTCTATTTATATCTTGTTATACTTATATGTACCACGACTGTATGAGCTTATGTATTATATAAATTGTTATTTGTAACAATCTTTATTCTGTTTGTGGCTCACCCCCCAGACTTCTGCTGAAAAAGGGCATGCACCCAGTCGGACTTTCCCAGTCAACAAATATTAAATAAATAATAAATAAATTTTGGTAAAAACTCATATTCCCTGGCCGCAGTAACTTTCAGGAGTAATTTGAAAAGATTTGGCAGATTAATCTAACCCTTCTACCCACAGCCAAATCTGCATTTTTTTCTCCTTAATGGGGATCTATACTTATCTCAATACATTTGGCTGAATCTTTCTGCTTATATTTTCTTTAAACTTCAGAAAATCTTGGCTAGCAACTACATCATGAAATAAACTAGGCACCAGGGCTACATGTTGTAAAACGTGACCTAAGAGAGTCTGCATTTCTACTTGTGTTACAAGGTATCCCATTTTGTCTCCAAGTACACAGATTACATAAACTTTCTGCTTACTAATTGTTTTATGCTTGAAAATATATTGTGTTTTAACCAGTGTATGCATATTTACTTAGTCCAGTAATCCAAGTAATGTTTTCCTATTCTACAAAAGTGCATTTTATATCTTTGATGCTAGCACAGACATAAAGCAGATTCTATACTTCTAACAGTTAGCCATTCAGAGTTGTTAGTCTCTATTGGTATACTCTCAGACACACTTTGACACACTAGTGACTAGTATTAATAGTTTTTACAGTTACAGTATTACTGTCATTAACTCAAAAATACCTGGTTGTATGTCCTTTTCTAGAGCATTTAAATCACATTGACCAAATTATGACATTGTTTTTTCTTAGTTGCAGTAGAGAAAGCAATCTTAGGTAAAGACTTATTACTAATCTTTTTTTTTTTTTTTTTTTGCATGTAAGTCTGACTTAGATTCTTTAACTTTACTTATTAACAAATGTTCTACTGCAACAACTATTTCAAAAGAATGAGGGTCACACTGGGCTACCCACTTTCTTAACTTACTAGAGGATGCCTTCTTAAACATATCTTCACCTAACATTTCCAAAAATGTACTTATATTATTTATGTGAGAATATAGCCACAGTTTTAAAATATATAGCGGATATGCTATTTAAGTTCCCACTAGTTTGTCCATGCAAAATATCTAGTTATAAAATGTATAGGATTGCAATGCAGGTTAACAGACATTTTGTTAAGAACTCTTTAATGTCTGGTAATCATACACATCAGTCTTACAAATCCATGTATCTTTTCAGTGCCCCTCCATTTAGGTGAGATTGCAAATTGATGACCCATTTTGTCCAAGGACAGATTTCCCTAGCTGTATAACTGTAAAAAGTAACTAGGTAAGCCTCCACTTCAACCCCATGTGCAAGCTTCTTTTGGGTCATTTTAGAGCTCTGAAATCCCGAGGTGAATTGTCTTTTTAACCATGGAGGAAATCTGCTCCTGAAGGCTTAGCAGGTGTTGGTCAATGGCAACACATCTCTCCTGTACACACTCCTGTAGTTAGACCAAGTGTCAGTAACAGACTGCCCATCACTTCTGAAGAATGACTAGGTATTGGTCAGTTGCTCCACATCTGTCTTGTAGGGTAGTGGTAGAGCTCTGAAGGGCTGTAGTGGAAGTTACTAAAGTCCTATTAGAATTTATCAAAACATCAATCAGTTTCTCCATTTTTCTCCCAGAACTAAGTATCTGCAACCAGTGTCCACAAAGATTGGGGTTTCACAAACAGCCAGCTATATGCAGAGTAATTAACAACTGCATGTTTCTTCTGTATTATATTCTGGAGGCTTCCTGTGGGGAAAATAACTCAACCAATCAGCCAGCTTTTAGGAAGTCTCTCACTAAGGATAGAAAGTTTTAGTTTTTCCTATAGAAACCACGAAGTAGCATGAAGGGTGGTTTGTCACTGAAGTTAGCATTGTAATAAAAAAAATCATATTTATTGACAAATAAATGAAGATCAGAAAAAAATGCAGCTGTTACTGAGCATATCAGTCTGCATTTCAGAATAAATTAGCTCATCTTTTCAGCAGGCTTTTTCACAGTACAGTAAATATTTGCACTTAGATGCATTGTTCCTTTTTCTAAACAGAGTAGCTGGCAAAATAAATAGTATTTACAGAGATCTTTAGAGAGCAGAGTAGTTCACTTACCAATTTCAGCAACAATGAACAACAAAATAACTTCACCTGGTAATAAGTCCAGTTGATTTTTTTCTTCCTAAAGGTAAGAGCCTTTCCCTCATACCAATAGAGTCAGCCCCAACTTCAGGGCTGCCAATGGCTGTATTCACAAGGTAAGTCACACACCTATTCACAACTTGTAAGGGGTACTAGCATATGGTAGCATATGTATGGACCTGCCACATTTATGCAAGGGAATATAATTGGCTACTGGGCTACTTGGGAAAATCTAACAGCCACTTGGATAAACAGGTACTCTGTCCAATAGTATGTGCACCATAATATGCACTAGGCCACATGGCTGAAAAGTCCACTTCATTATTCAAGGGAGATGGCAAACAGTGGGGGTCACACAACAGTTGCACAACTGTCTATGCTAGCAGAACATGGGCTGGTTGTCCATCACCACAAACACATCAGTGTACCCATACAACTGTTGTAACAGTAAATCTGCAATGATATATCAGCAGACCAGCCAATGCCAGGGCTGTGACATAGAACCTGGCCACGCGTTCTATGTCTCACGTAATGCAGGGGTGACAATGTATGTCTATATGCAGTTGATTGTCTGATGAATGACGCATCTCTGTCAGCCTGTGTGGCTCAGTAGGCTACAGACAATAGTGATGGTGATGGTGGTGATGGTTTGAATCTGGCACTATCCACATTTTTTGTATGTGAGGTACTCATATAGTGGTGTCCCCACAGGCTGTCATACCCCTCAATCTGTTACTGCATGAAAGCTGGGCAAAGCCAGAGAGAATGGAGGGGACATAATGCCAAAACTAGACACAGTATTCAGATGCCCTGATTCACCTAGCAGGTGGCTGGTATGAAAGCAGGTTGCATAAGTACAGCATATCTGAAGGATATGAAGTACAACACTCAAATGTTTGTCTGTAGTTAGTACTATTCACTGACTGCCTTATACAACATTTTACTGGAACACCACAAATGTATGAGGACCAGGCCAGAGTCCAGACATATGGAGTGAAATGCTGAACATTATGAAGAAACATATGTATATTGAGAGGCATCGCTCTCAACTGTACAGATTTTTGCCTCATATATTTGGTCCGTTGTTCATAAAATTGTGGTTTTCTGGCAAATTATTAGCAAATCATTAAAGACTGAAGTTAGAAAATAATGACAAGCATTTGAGTTCCAGACTTCATACTTTTCAGAAAATGAATGCTAAAGCAAAACATGTTATGCTATCACCTGTAAGTGCAATATTAAAAAATTGTCCCTATTTTTGGGCTTTTGTCCCACTTTTATTAATGGCTTTGTCCAGATGTCTTGCTGTAAGAAGTTGAGAGGGATGGTGAGTGGTATGCAGACTGTCACCCTGTAGGAGGTGTCATGTACCCCATTCACATATTAATTACAACACACAGCCAGGGAATGCCATGGACAATGTCAGGGAAGTGCTGTACTGGGGGAACAGGTGCAGTTGTGAATGTCTGTAGCACACACAATCCTGGCCTGGAGTGTAGGTAGCTCTGACCTGGAGTCACCTTGTAAGTACTGACAGTCCCACTGGGCATGCTCCTACACTTAGCTAACTTGAGTACAATTCTGTTGCCTCTTCCTCACAAAGACATGCAATGTGGAAACACATCTGTACATATAGACAGCTGCCTCTGCATATCTGTCTGACCCTATCCCTCCCACATGCCTACTGCATCTATCTGTATATACCCTATATACATATAATACCAATATATATATATATATATATATATTGCACAATGATACATAGAATTTCAACATATATCTACAGACATCATATACATAAAGTACACACACAGCAACATTTATAGAGACATCCTTGTTATACACATTTATATATATATATATATATATATATATATATATATATATATATATATATAATGTGGGGGTGTATGGATTTCCCCGCAAACCCTCGGAATGCTGAGATTATCTGCACTCACACATCAAAACAGTTGCCCAAAGGAACTAATCCAAGGCTGCAACAGTACATAATCCACTCACCCATAGAGCCTTGTGCCTGTGGGACATCACCTTGTAGACAGACACAGATGAGTAGGTGTTATACTGTATAATGGTTTAACACATGCCGTGGGCAGGCCATCTTGTTCCTGGACACATGTTTGCCTAATTGCAACCAGCCACATATAGCCATACTGCTAACTGTACACACATAGCAGGGTTAGTGAGAGGTACCCCACTGCTAAGACACTAGATACAATAACAGTACCAAGCAATATCACTCTGCAAGCCACACATGCTGTTTAACACAAGGCTGCTTTGCATACTCCACAAGTAGTGTGCCTGCAATCACATACACAACAGACGTACTCTGTGGCAAATGCGATAAGTACTGTGAGCTATAGTGTGCAATAGTAGATGGGCTATCTCTGTGCAATGGTTTTGCGTGTGTGTGTGTGTGTGTGTGTGTGTGCGTGCGCACGTGTGTGTATTTGTAAATATATCCCCATACAGCACTACTGACAGCCCATATGGGCTATCTCTCTGTAATGGTTATGCATTTTATGGCCCTGTGACTAGCTGCTGGCCTCTACATTGCCCTCCTCTACAAGGCCTGCTGATTTCATCCACCTTAAGAGCCCTGACAGTCTAATATCAGATAAACTCCATGTTGCATGCATTAAGTACTACAAGCTATATTGTGCAATAGTAAATAGGCAGCGGTTCTAATCTCACATCAGCCAAGTGTGTGTGTGTGTGTAAATATATCCCTGTGCAGTACTACAGACATGGCCTTATGGGTTTTCCCTGTTCAATGGTTATGCACTTGCTGGCCCTAAATTGATCTCCTATACATTATCATAACTGATGTCCGCCACCTGTCTGACCCAGACACAGACTGTTTGTAGATGTGTCAACTCCATTACCACACCTTCTAGATATGTAAGTTCAGATGACCCAGGTGACATGTGGCCAGGGTAGCAGACCTTATCAGAAATTATGAATCCATGAATACACTGACTACACCCATTGTCCCTGATAGATTGTTCTACACATATGCATCTAGAGTGGCATGTACATATACTGCCATACCTTGCTGATGTCATATTTCTGCTGTGCTGCCATGCCATCCTGTGCTGCTATATTACCACTGTGTGTCCATAGTGTATCCCCTCAGACTCCAAGAACAGAAACATACACAGGTCGGGGACACAACTGTCATTCTGTAACACAACCGCCAGTCCAACATCATGCAATAAATATACACAAATTGTGCTGTGTAATCATGAAACATGCCAGCATACAGTACCTGTAGTGGCCTGCAACAAGTGGCATGGCAAAACAATACTGCATTACACAAGTAGATGTCAAGTGATATAGACACCCTGTGCATCAGACACATAGTAGCATTGCCCTGCATTAATGGCATAGATGGCACAGTGATCATCACATGCACAGGGTGTGGTGTGGTGCCACAGGCTTAGGTTGTGCCAAACAGCTGATAGCATGTGTGTGAGTCTGGAGTGGCGAGGTTAGATGGGCCATGGAGAGATGTCATGTGTGTCTGTAGGTGACTTGCATGTGACAGTGATGTTTCAGTGTGTGTGTACACAGTCAAGCCCAGTGCTAGCCTTACATGTGTATGCTGGACAGCTGTGGACTGTACATGGTAGAGTGGACAATTCACTGTCTCCGGCCATGAACACAGGAACTGGCTCTGCCAGAAGTAGCACTGGCACCACCATGCCCGCAGTTAGATGTGGTGCTAGTACCTGACGGTGATGTGACTGCAAAATGCTGGGCTGTGTCCCCGACGGGACCACCCATGACCACATGCCCATGGTCTGCCACATTGTGGTGTGGACAGCACACTTCCCTCTGTACTGCTGGAGGTACTACCACTATGAGAGTGTAGCTGTGCACAGCCATTTGGACTCTCAGCAGATGGTGCTGCTCCCCTATGTCCATGTGTCTTGACGCCCACCTCCAACCAAATGTTCTAGCACAGACAATGTGCTGTGCAAAACAGACACTGTCTGAACTCACCATCTGTCCACTGCATCATGAACTGTTCCAAGGTGTACCCGGTGCAGCAGAGGCAGTCTCGGATGTCAGACTGTGCTGTGTCCATAACCCTAAGCATCCATCTGGTATTATATTCAGAATGTGCCTGTGCCTCCATGATGGCCCGAAACATGTGCTGAGTGACACCTGTGACAGGTGGTGGATGGACAACAGTCCTCCTAAAAGCACCCTGTCAATCTGCCTGTGTGGGACTTCGACACCTCTCTGGCTATGATCTGTGTCTGCACTCACTGCCACCATAGTTGCCACACTGTCCTGTTCATTGTCGCCACCTTTTAACTGTCCAGTATCTGTGTCCTCTGGGGACTGGGTATGTGTGGGCATACTGACTGTGTGTGGTCACAATTGGGCAAAAGAGGGATGTCAGCCTCTGGGACAGATTCAGCCCCCAACAACCACACCTGTGCCTTACTACGGCCATTAACATCAGAGTCCAGTGAGACACTGACATCAGGTTGTGAGGGGGCAGACTCCAACCCTCCCGGTTACCTGTGAAACCAAGACAAAAGCAGTACATTACTACCTGCACTTTTATGTATGGTAATCCTCACAGACTCATACAAATGAGGATCCACAACTGCATTACCAGTCTCACTTCTAATCATCTCTGCTTCCATGCACAACAGACAACCTCACACCAATATACACGGACAAGTCAAGCTCTTCATAATATGTAAGTCAGCCACACACAGGTAAAGTTGCCAGTACAGTCTGCCTGTAAGGTATGAAATATGACACTATACATGATAAGACCTACACATAAAACCCAGTACACCTATTTTGTGAATGATATGCCAGTATTAGTGTCACTGCCTCTGGTATATTGCATCTCCCTTTTGTGTTTGAACAGGCATCTTGGAGTAATTGCCTCATGTATACCAGGCTGTGTAGCCACTCATAACTATAAGTACAGACATGTCAATGGTAGTTCAAATACACATCTGTGACTAACCAGTATATGAAGCATAGTTATCTGTTCCAGAATGGAACATACAAATATTCTACACTGGCTAAACACAACATTTGTACATAGGGCAATATGGCAGTCCTTAACTTTCATAGGGTATATATGATCCATAAAAAACTTTATCACACTTACCAGGTACAGGACCATGGACTTGGGCCACTCCTGATGGACCTATGAAAAGGTGAGCAAGAGGTATTGTCAGCACCACCAAATGATGCAGCATTACAAGGTAATATGTAAATATATTCACATGTACAGTGACTACTGTGATGCTGGCTGTACTGCTGCCATACTGAGTATGTGTGCACAACTTTGTGTAAACCCTAACTCCACTCCCCAATGCAGATAGACCTAGCACCCATGTACAGGTATGTACAGCCTGCCACAATGACTGATACAGTATTACACTGGTGAACACAGTACACTTACCTGGACACTCCTCTGCTGTGGACAGTGTGGCACCCACCTCCACAATGTATGTTGTGATGGATGCCTGGGAGCTGCTGTTTTTTCCCAGGTCTGCCAGAAATTCCTCTGTAGCTGTGAGTGGATGATCTGTCACAGGCCTTCCATTGGTGGCGGCACGATCCCTGGCAATATCAGATGCCCTTTGTCATGCAGCATTAAGCATATCTGTGGCCCAGTGTCATACCTGCACATAGGTCCTGTCCTGTCGGCCAACCATTTTGACATCCTGCACAAGGTCATCCCACAGTGCTGCCCACTGCTCCCGATTATGCCTCCCCCTGGACAATAAGATGCAATGGTGCTATCTCAGTCCATCAGCTATCATGTCATTCTCCACCTCTGGGAAGGGGGAATGTCTTCGGTGGTACATGGTCCCTGCAAGACAACAAAAGGGGAACACATTACAGGCCCAGATACATGAACATTCAGTATGTACAGATCCAGTACACCTATAATCACCTGCACTATCCACTGCTTCCTCACAAGTCATAGACTGCAGTCTGGCAACACTCTATGTTACTGGATACCACCCAGACAGTAGCAATACTGGGGTATGTCCCTGTGTGCCGTGACAGATTCTGCTGTATATTCCAACACCCAGCAGTGCAGACAACTGTGGTGTGTCCCCTATGGGCAAACTCCCACTAGTATGTCATATGGCCACTGGCAGACAATTAACAGTGTGCTATTACAACTGTATGAGGACAGTCCAGCAACACCAGTGTGCCAAAATGACAGAAAATAATGCAAACCTGTTGTAGTATAGCTAACCTGTAGGCATCATACCTCTCAACTATACAGATTTTAGTAGACTGTCAGGATGTTTGCCTCATAGTTTTGGTAATTTCTGCACAAACTTGTAGATCTTTGACAAATATTTAAAGACTGTTGCTGAGTTTGGGCCTTTGTCCTCCCATAAATTATGGCTTTGTCTTGGTTTCAAGCTGTAAGACGTTGACAGGTATGTTAGGCATAGCCATCAGCCAAACAGGGGCATTTGTCAACAGAAACAGGGACTTAGAGTACATCAGGGACATTCAGAGACACTTTCAAAATGTTAAAACTATGTATGCGAGACAGTGGCTGAATGAGGAGGGTGAATTACAGTACATTGTTTGACATTATAGGAGTATCTACCCTTACTCATTGTCACTATGTATTATGTGTAATCCAGTACCTTTCCTACAACAGCCAACCATTGTAGGAGGGATTGACAGAGGCAGACCTGAGATGTGATTAAAAATCAGGGATAATTGAGAGGCATGCCTGTAGGTGTAGGGCAGCAGAGTATCACTGACATGTCATTACCATAGATCTACGACAGGCTTACTGTTGTAATCTCTATTCCCCATACCTCCATCCTCCCATCCACATCCTGTTATATGGAGAAACTATTACATAGCTGCTAGAGTGCAATACTCCTTTTTCTGAATTTTGCTTCTGGTATACCATTTGAAATCTACTCTCCATGTGAGTGAAGTCTCATACAGAGCTATTCTCCATAAGCAGATGCTTGCCTTTTTAAGGTACTGCTCATTAGCAGGTAATTTCTTCTGCACTGATCTGTGGCTTAAAATTGCTAATTGCAGTCAAAACAGCTGAACTGCATTATCACTGGCCAATGACATACCACTACAATATAATATATAAGGCCTTCATATAGACCTGGGCCCCTTTCTTAGTTGTTCAGATGGACATCACTGAGGTGTGGAGAGTACAGCATCGCGGAGGGTAGGTACCATAACTGTCAACTGTATAGATTTATGGAAAATGTCCACAGTTTCGCATCATATGTGTGGTCAGTGTCCCATGACATACTGGTGATCTGGCAGTTCACTGGCAAATACTGTGGGTTGAGGTCAGTAAGGAAAGAGACACACTTGAGTGTCAGACTTCATACTCATTGGAATATGCATGCTAATGCAATAGCTGTTAATCTATCAACCTACAATCTTTGTAGGGGCAAACCATTACACGTGTCCCTATTTCTGGGCCTTAGCTCCCATTACATCTAGCTGTGTCTGGCTCCCTTGTTCTAGGGGGTTTGGAGGTATGGTAGGTCTGTAGCAGCTTCCTTTACATATAGCTGTGTATGCTACAGGCTGCAGGTGCTACTGCAACCTAGTGCACATAGGGGGAGTGTGGACACTTTGTGGACAGCAAGCTGTACATGTAACTGTGGCAGCTGTGTCAGCCCTGTCGTTAGGGCAGAGCCAAGGTAAGGGTGCCCTGTACAGTCCAATCAAGGCATGTGTGTGAGGTATGTCTGTTATGCAACAGTGTCAATAACAGAGTAGTAGGCAACATATAGTTAAGCTATAGAGATATGTGTAGTGTGTCCCTACCTGCAGGCCTCTGACTTGCAAAAGTGAGTAGCAGTTCATTAAGTATCAGTAACCTGTGCATATTAGGATTGCATGATTCAGTCATTACTTGCTGTCTTCACAATAATCTAATTTAACTGCTAGACAATACTGGATTTGAACCCAGGACTATGTGTGGCAAAATATAGGGCATGCAAGGCAGTTAACAGACTGTACCACTGAGTCACTGCAAAAGCATGTGTATTTGCAAGATATATGTGCACATATACACACTGTGAGAAACATTTCTGCATCCATCAGTATATGCATGACTTTATATAACTGTATTTCTGCACCGGGGTCCCAACTGTACATGTACTTTCCCATTGTTGTCTTAGCAGGTGTCTTTCCACAAGTTGATGATAAAGAGCACATATACCTGCTATCACAGGCCACACTTACACCCATTATTATATCTTTGGCTGTCTACTGGTGTATTATTGCACCAGAGTCCAAGGTACACTCTCATTTTCCCATTAGTTTTTATTTCAGTTACATGCCTAATGACTGTAAGTGGCAATCAGCATGATTTGCTGAAAACATCTGTTTTACGTCAGATCTGTGTGGCCTGGTGGTTAATGCAGTAGGCTGTAAGTGAGAGGGCCCGGTTCAGAACTTGGCTTAGCTCTGCACTACAAAATATGAAGAAAAGAAAAACAGGGTAATAGGAAAGTGTTGAAATGGTGAGAAGCAGGGAGAAAAACTTAGTGAAAGGCAGTTAGGGATGTGCAGGAAGGGTATAGGAAAGACCCACAGCTATCCATATCTTGTACAGCAACAGCTGTGCATTTTTACAGATTTTGTAAAGTAATTTGGACTCTCAAACCCCAGGGAGAGGGGTGAGAACAACATAACTGTGTTGTCAAGCCAAGTAGACCAGATTAGTGGTGTCCAGTGGACATGTGTGCAACATGAAGAGCTATGTATGGGGCGATATTTTTTGGGACAGGTGCCCTTTTTTTTTTAAGGTGAGAGTGGAATGTAGGGGAAGGGACATAGGTACATGTGGGGAGGTAAGCTGGGTAGGAGAAAATGCGTTTGCAAACAGACAAGACAGCAGACAAGCGTGGTGAGTGATACATGAGGGGGTAAACACCTTAGATGGGGAAGGTGTTGTGGAACCAAGTCACATGTGCCTCCAAATGACAGCACTGTGACTCAAGTCCCCACCCATGGAACAGTCAACTCTGCTCCTTCACTGCCCTGAATGTGGCTGTGCTGGAGGCTGGGCACCAGTGTGAGCCTGCCCCACTAGGTGGGCCAGCATGCTCTCAATCTGGTGCAGGCAGTGTTCATAGCTTTGATGAACAGTCCTGTGCACCATGTCCAACAGTTGATCCTGGGTGACTGCAGCCCCTCCACCTCTCAGGGGGAGGCCTTGCCCCATCCGTTGAGGTGGTTCTACCCAATGCCACAGGTGGGGCAGCGGCAGTGGAGGGGAACCACAGGCTTAGGTCCCAGATGTGCTAGGACCCAGTGCCACAGCCAGTTGAGGCAAAGTAGGCAGATCACCAGGAACCAGCCTACCTCGATGTGCTGTGGTAATGCAGGTAAAGCAATAAGTATAGGTTAGTTATTAACAAATCATTGTTAGTAATAGCACGACAGAACATTGGAAATAATGCAATTGCATATCAGTGCAAATTATGTAAAAGACAACAATCAGTAAAAGAACAGTCAGTATAACAGCATGCCAGTAACAGTTACAGCATAAGGCCAACAAAATACGTAATTTAACAAGATATGTTAATATGCATCCATTATAATACATAACAATAACACATGCCCCAAAACACAGTTAATGTAACAACATATGTTAATAGTAAACCATAACCAATGAATAACAGTAAAAAAATAAATGAAGATAAGGGGTGGGGAGAGAGAGCAAATTAGTCTGTTAGTAACACTGATGCTTACTTCCTTGACAACAGTACTACTATCTACTATACGGGTCTGTATTTCCTTTACTTTTACAGTGAGTACAAGTCTCCTGTAGCTGATGTAGTGCATACATACCTCTCAAGCTATATGCATGGGACACTATGGGCCAAACGGTAACAACTGCGGGTATACACCTACACAGAACACTTGCACATCAGGTGGACCTATATAATTATCAAGGTGGTCTGTGTGCTGAAATGGTGATACTGTGAAATCTAGGTACTTATTGCCATGGTATTCCTGTAACAGGCAGATTACGCACTGTTAATTACATAACATGAAATCATGACACTTGAGAGACATGTATGTGTACAGTACAGACACTAAACTTCAGTCATTCCTTGGTTGGCAGGAATGGAAATAGAACCAAATAGTGACCGCGACTGCAGCATCATTTAACAGACACTCCAGGCATATAGCCATACCAGGATTACACATATTATTTCTGACTGCACATTGCTGAGTTTTCACATTCTTGCTAATGACTTTAACAGTCTGGGAAATCTAAACACACAATTCTCTACTCCTAATATGAGCTACCTCACCCATTTGCCTGTAGTTCCTGTAGAGAAAGAATTTGTGAGCATCACATGACTGCTACTATAATATTTAGTGCTACCAACCACTACATTCAAACCCTGTTCTGTGTGAGGCAAAATGTACTATACACACAGCATTTAACAAACTGAGCTACTAAGTCACTATTGATCACTGACTGACTGATATCTGCCTAGAACTTACCTGGAAACAAAATATGACCTGGCAGTACTACTACTATGTTATACTAGACTGTAGTGATAGTACAACACACATGCATGACATAAAAGAATAACACAGATAGTAGGTACTCTATATGTTAGTTTAACAAGGCTGGAGTACACACTTTATTGTTAGTGGGTTGAAATATCTGTGAAAGCAACAAACAATATCAGATCACAGAGTGGGCTATGTCTCACATATACCTTGCTTACCTGATGTTTGTGGATGACAGATTATTATGTGAACAATATTGGCCTAGAGACAACCTTGAGCAGTACTATATGTGTTAAAAAATACAATTGGCAGCCATTACATTTGCATTCTACTGCTATTACAGTGTTATACTTGACAGCAGCAACTTACTTTACAGCCTGAATGCATACAGATCTACTGCAATGGTTACAAGACAGTCCTGATGTGCACTATTTTCCTTGGTGTTATTGATATGGATTCGTGTTTTATTGCAGAACAGTTGGCATTATTGATTTCTTTCAAAACTGCTCTAGTTCCACACTTATTGCACTACGCACTTTATTGTATATACTTTAATGCAGTTCCTGGTATTGTTTTGTGTTTTTATTGCACAACAGTTAGCATTATTCATTTCTTTCAAAACAGCTCTAATTCTACAATTATTGCACTACAGACTTTATTGTATATACTTTAATGCAGTTCTTGGTATTGTTTTGTGTTTTTATTGCACAACAGTTGGCATTATTCATTGCTTGCAATACGGCTCAAATTCCACATTTATTGCACTACAGACTTTATTGTATATACTTTCATGCAGTCAATGCTTTACCAGTGTACACACTCCTGTAGTTAGACCAAGTGTCAGTAACAGACTGCCCATCACTTCTGAAGAATGACTAGGTATTGGTCAGTTGCTCCACATCTGTCTTGTAGGGTAGTGGTAGAGCTCTGAAGGGCTGTAGTGGAAGTTACTAAAGTCCTATTAGAATTTATCAAAACATCAATCAGTTTCTCCATTTTTCTCCCAGAACTAAGTATCTGCAACCAGTGTCCACAAAGATTGGGGTTTCACAAACAGCCAGCTATATGCAGAGTAATTAACAACTGCATGTTTCTTCTGTATTATATTCTGGAGGCTTCCTGTGGGGAAAATAACTCAACCAATCAGCCAGCTTTTAGGAAGTCTCTCACTAAGGATAGAAAGTTTTAGTTTTTTCCTATAGAAACCACCGAAGTAGCATGAAGGGTGGTTTGTCACTGAAGTTAGCATTGTAATAAAAAAAATCATATTTATTGACAAATAAATGAAGATCAGAAAAAAATGCAGCTGTTACTGAGCATATCAGTCTGCATTTCAGAATAAATTAGCTCATCTTTTCAGCAGGCTTTTTCACAGTACAGTAAATATTTGCACTTAGATGCATTGTTCCTTTTTCTAAACAGAGTAGCTGGCAAAATAAATAGTATTTACAGAGATCTTTAGAGAGCAGAGTAGTTCACTTACCAATTTCAGCAACAATGAACAACAAAATAACTTCACCTGGTAATAAGTCCAGTTGATTTTTTTCTTCCTAAAGGTAAGAGCCTTTCCCTCATACCAATAGAGTCAGCCCCAACTTCAGGGCTGCCAATGGCTGTATTCACAAGGTAAGTCACACACCTATTCACAACTTGTAAGGGGTACTAGCATATGGTAGCATATGTATGGACCTGCCACATTTATGCAAGGGAATATAATTGGCTACTGGGCTACTTGGGAAAATCTAACAGCCACTTGGATAAACAGGTACTCTGTCCAATAGTATGTGCACCATAATATGCACTAGGCCACATGGCTGAAAAGTCCACTTCATTATTCAAGGGAGATGGCAAACAGTGGGGGTCACACAACAGTTGCACAACTGTCTATGCTAGCAGAACATGGGCTGGTTGTCCATCACCACAAACACATCAGTGTACCCATACAACTGTTGTAACAGTAAATCTGCAATGATATATCAGCAGACCAGCCAATGCCAGGGCTGTGACATAGAACCTGGCCACGCGTTCTATGTCTCACGTAATGCAGGGGTGACAATGTATGTCTATATGCAGTTGATTGTCTGATGAATGACGCATCTCTGTCAGCCTGTGTGGCTCAGTAGGCTACAGACAATAGTGATGGTGATGGTGGTGATGGTTTGAATCTGGCACTATCCACATTTTTTGTATGTGAGGTACTCATATAGTGGTGTCCCCACAGGCTGTCATACCCCTCAATCTGTTACTGCATGAAAGCTGGGCAAAGCCAGAGAGAATGGAGGGGACATAATGCCAAAACTAGACACAGTATTCAGATGCCCTGATTCACCTAGCAGGTGGCTGGTATGAAAGCAGGTTGCATAAGTACAGCATATCTGAAGGATATGAAGTACAACACTCAAATGTTTGTCTGTAGTTAGTACTATTCACTGACTGCCTTATACAACATTTTACTGGAACACCACAAATGTATGAGGACCAGGCCAGAGTCCAGACATATGGAGTGAAATGCTGAACATTATGAAGAAACATATGTATATTGAGAGGCATCGCTCTCAACTGTACAGATTTTTGCCTCATATATTTGGTCCGTTGTTCATAAAATTGTGGTTTTCTGGCAAATTATTAGCAAATCATTAAAGACTGAAGTTAGAAAATAATGACAAGCATTTGAGTTCCAGACTTCATACTTTTCAGAAAATGAATGCTAAAGCAAAACATGTTATGCTATCACCTGTAAGTGCAATATTAAAAAATTGTCCCTATTTTTGGGCTTTTGTCCCACTTTTATTAATGGCTTTGTCCAGATGTCTTGCTGTAAGAAGTTGAGAGGGATGGTGAGTGGTATGCAGACTGTCACCCTGTAGGAGGTGTCATGTACCCCATTCACATATTAATTACAACACACAGCCAGGGAATGCCATGGACAATGTCAGGGAAGTGCTGTACTGGGGGAACAGGTGCAGTTGTGAATGTCTGTAGCACACACAATCCTGGCCTGGAGTGTAGGTAGCTCTGACCTGGAGTCACCTTGTAAGTACTGACAGTCCCACTGGGCATGCTCCTACACTTAGCTAACTTGAGTACAATTCTGTTGCCTCTTCCTCACAAAGACATGCAATGTGGAAACACATCTGTACATATAGACAGCTGCCTCTGCATATCTGTCTGACCCTATCCCCCTCCCACATGCCTACTGCATCTATCTGTATATACCCTATATACATATAATACCAATATATATATATATATATATATATTGCACAATGATACATAGAATTTCAACATATATCTACAGACATCATATACATAAAGTACACACACAGCAACATTTATAGAGACATCCTTGTTATACACATTTATATATATATATATATATATATATATATATATATATATATATATATAATGTGGGGGTGTATGGATTTCCCCGCAAACCCTCGGAATGCTGAGATTATCTGCACTCACACATCAAAACAGTTGCCCAAAGGAACTAATCCAAGGCTGCAACAGTACATAATCCACTCACCCATAGAGCCTTGTGCCTGTGGGACATCACCTTGTAGACAGACACAGATGAGTAGGTGTTATACTGTATAATGGTTTAACACATGCCGTGGGCAGGCCATCTTGTTCCTGGACACATGTTTGCCTAATTGCAACCAGCCACATATAGCCATACTGCTAACTGTACACACATAGCAGGGTTAGTGAGAGGTACCCCACTGCTAAGACACTAGATACAATAACAGTACCAAGCAATATCACTCTGCAAGCCACACATGCTGTTTAACACAAGGCTGCTTTGCATACTCCACAAGTAGTGTGCCTGCAATCACATACACAACAGACGTACTCTGTGGCAAATGCGATAAGTACTGTGAGCTATAGTGTGCAATAGTAGATGGGCTATCTCTGTGCAATGGTTTTGCGTGTGTGTGTGTGTGTGTGTGTGTGTGTGTGTGTGTGCGTGCGCACGTGTGTGTATTTGTAAATATATCCCCATACAGCACTACTGACAGCCCATATGGGCTATCTCTCTGTAATGGTTATGCATTTTATGGCCCTGTGACTAGCTGCTGGCCTCTACATTGCCCTCCTCTACAAGGCCTGCTGATTTCATCCACCTTAAGAGCCCTGACAGTCTAATATCAGATAAACTCCATGTTGCATGCATTAAGTACTACAAGCTATATTGTGCAATAGTAAATAGGCAGCGGTTCTAATCTCACATCAGCCAAGTGTGTGTGTGTGTGTAAATATATCCCTGTGCAGTACTACAGACATGGCCTTATGGGTTTTCCCTGTTCAATGGTTATGCACTTGCTGGCCCTAAATTGATCTCCTATACATTATCATAACTGATGTCCGCCACCTGTCTGACCCAGACACAGACTGTTTGTAGATGTGTCAACTCCATTACCACACCTTCTAGATATGTAAGTTCAGATGACCCAGGTGACATGTGGCCAGGGTAGCAGACCTTATCAGAAATTATGAATCCATGAATACACTGACTACACCCATTGTCCCTGATAGATTGTTCTACACATATGCATCTAGAGTGGCATGTACATATACTGCCATACCTTGCTGATGTCATATTTCTGCTGTGCTGCCATGCCATCCTGTGCTGCTATATTACCACTGTGTGTCCATAGTGTATCCCCTCAGACTCCAAGAACAGAAACATACACAGGTCGGGGACACAACTGTCATTCTGTAACACAACCGCCAGTCCAACATCATGCAATAAATATACACAAATTGTGCTGTGTAATCATGAAACATGCCAGCATACAGTACCTGTAGTGGCCTGCAACAAGTGGCATGGCAAAACAATACTGCATTACACAAGTAGATGTCAAGTGATATAGACACCCTGTGCATCAGACACATAGTAGCATTGCCCTGCATTAATGGCATAGATGGCACAGTGATCATCACATGCACAGGGTGTGGTGTGGGTGTGCCACAGGCTTAGGTTGTGCCAAACAGCTGATAGCATGTGTGTGAGTCTGGAGTGGCGCAGGTTAGATGGGCCATGGAGAGATGTCATGTGTGTCTGTAGGTGACTTGCATGTGACAGTGATGTTTCAGTGTGTGTGTGTACACAGTCAAGCCCAGTGCTAGCCTTACATGTGTATGCTGGACAGCTGTGGACTGTACATGGTAGAGTGGACAATTCACTGTCTCCGGCCATGAACACAGGAACTGGCTCTGCCAGAAGTAGCACTGGCACCACCATGCCCGCAGTTAGATGTGGTGCTAGTACCTGACGGTGATGTGACTGCAAAATGCTGGGCTGTGTCCCCGACGGGACCACCCATGACCACATGCCCATGGTCTGCCACATTGTGGTGTGGACAGCACACTTCCCTCTGTACTGCTGGAGGTACTACCACTATGAGAGTGTAGCTGTGCACAGCCATTTGGACTCTCAGCAGATGGTGCTGCTCCCCTATGTCCATGTGTCTTGACGCCCACCTCCAACCAAATGTTCTAGCACAGACAATGTGCTGTGCAAAACAGACACTGTCTGAACTCACCATCTGTCCACTGCATCATGAACTGTTCCAAGGTGTATCCGTGCAGCAGAGGCAGTCTCGGATGTCAGACTGTGCTGTGTCCATAACCCTAAGCATCCATCTGGTATTATATTCAGAATGTGCCTGTGCCTCCATGATGGCCCGAAACATGTGCTGAGTGACACCTGTGACAGGTGGTGGATGGACAACAGTCCTCCTAAAAGCACCCTGTCAATCTGCCTGTGTGGGACTTCGACACCTCTCTGGCTATGATCTGTGTCTGCACTCACTGCCACCATAGTTGCCACACTGTCCTGTTCATTGTCGCCACCTTTTAACTGTCCAGTATCTGTGTCCTCTGGGGACTGGGTATGTGTGGGCATACTGACTGTGTGTGGTCACAATTGGGCAAAAGAGGGATGTCAGCCTCTGGGACAGATTCAGCCCCCAACAACCACACCTGTGCCTTACTACGGCCATTAACATCAGAGTCCAGTGAGACACTGACATCAGGTTGTGAGGGGGCAGACTCCAACCCTCCCGGTTACCTGTGAAACCAAGACAAAAGCAGTACATTACTACCTGCACTTTTATGTATGGTAATCCTCACAGACTCATACAAATGAGGATCCACAACTGCATTACCAGTCTCACTTCTAATCATCTCTGCTTCCATGCACAACAGACAACCTCACACCAATATACACGGACAAGTCAAGCTCTTCATAATATGTAAGTCAGCCACACACAGGTAAAGTTGCCAGTACAGTCTGCCTGTAAGGTATGAAATATGACACTATACATGATAAGACCTACACATAAAACCCAGTACACCTATTTTGTGAATGATATGCCAGTATTAGTGTCACTGCCTCTGGTATATTGCATCTCCCTTTGTGTTTGAACAGGCATCTTGGAGTAATTGCCTCATGTATACCAGGCTGTGTAGCCACTCATAACTATAAGTACAGACATGTCAATGGTAGTTCAAATACACATCTGTGACTAACCAGTATATGAAGCATAGTTATCTGTTCCAGAATGGAACATACAAATATTCTACACTGGCTAAACACAACATTTGTACATAGGGCAATATGGCAGTCCTTAACTTTCATAGGGTATATATGATCCATAAAAAACTTTATCACACTTACCAGGTACAGGACCATGGACTTGGGCCACTCCTGATGGACCTATGAAAAGGTGAGCAAGAGGTATTGTCAGCACCACCAAATGATGCAGCATTACAAGGTAATATGTAAATATATTCACATGTACAGTGACTACTGTGATGCTGGCTGTACTGCTGCCATACTGAGTATGTGTGCACAACTTACTGTAAACCCTACCCCCAATGCAGATAGACCTAGCACCCATGTACAGGTATGTACAGCCTGCCACAATGACTGATACAGTATTACACTGGTGAACACAGTACACTTACCTGGACACTCCTCTGCTGTGGACAGTGTGGCACCCACCTCCACAATGTATGTTGTGATGGATGCCTGGGAGCTGCTGTTTTTTCCCAGGTCTGCCAGAAATTCCTCTGTAGCTGTGAGTGGATGATCTGTCACAGGCCTTCCATTGGTGGCACGATCCCTGGCAATATCAGATGCCCTTTGTCATGCAGCATTAAGCATATCTGTGGCCCAGTGTCATACCTGCACATAGGTCCTGTCCTGTCGGCCAACCATTTTGACATCCTGCACAAGGTCATCCCACAGTGCTGCCCACTGCTCCCGATTATGCCTCCCCCTGGACAATAAGATGCAATGGTGCTATCTCAGTCCATCAGCTATCATGTCATTCTCCACCTCTGGGAAGGGGGAATGTCTTCGGTGGTACATGGTCCCTGCAAGACAACAAAAGGGGAACACATTACAGGCCCAGATACATGAACATTCAGTATGTACAGATCCAGTACACCTATAATCACCTGCACTATCCACTGCTTCCTCACAAGTCATAGACTGCAGTCTGGCAACACTCTATGTTACTGGATACCACCCAGACAGTAGCAATACTGGGGTATGTCCCTGTGTGCCGTGACAGATTCTGCTGTATATTCCAACACCCAGCAGTGCAGACAACTGTGGTGTGTCCCCTATGGGCAAACTCCCACTAGTATGTCATATGGCCACTGGCAGACAATTAACAGTGTGCTATTACAACTGTATGAGGACAGTCCAGCAACACCAGTGTGCCAAAATGACAGAAAATAATGCAAACCTGTTGTAGTATAGCTAACCTGTAGGCATCATACCTCTCAACTATACAGATTTTAGTAGACTGTCAGGATGTTTGCCTCATAGTTTTGGTAATTTCTGCACAAACTTGTAGATCTTTGACAAATATTTAAAGACTGTTGCTGAGTTTGGGCCTTTGTCCTCCCATAAATTATGGCTTTGTCTTGGTTTCAAGCTGTAAGACGTTGACAGGTATGTTAGGCATAGCCATCAGCCAAACAGGGCATTTGTCAACAGAAACAGGGACTTAGAGTACATCAGGGACATTCAGAGACACTTTCAAAATGTTAAAACTATGTATGAGACAGTGGCTGAATGAGGAGGGTGAATTACAGTACATTGTTTGACATTATAGGAGTATCTACCCTTACTCATTGTCACTATGTATTATGTGTAATCCAGTACCTTTCCTACAACAGCCAACCATTGTAGGAGGGATTGACAGAGGCAGACCTGAGATGTGATTAAAAATCAGGGATAATTGAGAGGCATGCCTGTAGGTGTAGGGCAGCAGAGTATCACTGACATGTCATTACCATAGATCTACGACAGGCTTACTGTTGTAATCTCTATTCCCCATACCTCCATCCTCCCATCCACATCCTGTTATATGGAGAAACTATTACATAGCTGCTAGAGTGCAATACTCCTTTTTCTGAATTTTGCTTCTGGTATACCATTTGAAATCTACTCTCCATGTGAGTGAAGTCTCATACAGAGCTATTCTCCATAAGCAGATGCTTGCCTTTTTAAGGTACTGCTCATTAGCAGGTAATTTCTTCTGCACTGATCTGTGGCTTAAAATTGCTAATTGCAGTCAAAACAGCTGAACTGCATTATCACTGGCCAATGACATACCACTACAATATAATATATAAGGCCTTCATATAGACCTGGGCCCCTTTCTTAGTTGTTCAGATGGACATCACTGAGGTGTGGAGAGTACAGCATCGCGGAGGGTAGGTACCATAACTGTCAACTGTATAGATTTATGGAAAATGTCCACAGTTTCGCATCATATGTGTGGTCAGTGTCCCATGACATACTGGTGATCTGGCAGTTCACTGGCAAATACTGTGGGTTGAGGTCAGTAAGGAAAGAGACACACTTGAGTGTCAGACTTCATACTCATTGGAATATGCATGCTAATGCAATAGCTGTTAATCTATCAACCTACAATCTTTGTAGGGGCAAACCATTACACGTGTCCCTATTTCTGGGCCTTAGCTCCCATTACATCTAGCTGTGTCTGGCTCCCTTGTTCTAGGGGGTTTGGAGGTATGGTAGGTCTGTAGCAGCTTCCTTTACATATAGCTGTGTATGCTACAGGCTGCAGGTGCTACTGCAACCTAGTGCACATAGGGGGAGTGTGGACACTTTTGTGGACAGCAAGCTGTACATGTAACTGTGGCAGCTGTGTCAGCCCTGTCGTTAGGGCAGAGCCAAGGTAAGGGTGCCCTGTACAGTCCAATCAAGGCATGTGTGTGAGGTATGTCTGTTATGCAACAGTGTCAATAACAGAGTAGTAGGCAACATATAGTTAAGCTATAGAGATATGTGTAGTGTGTCCCTACCTGCAGGCCTCTGACTTGCAAAAGTGAGTAGCAGTTCATTAAGTATCAGTAACCTGTGCATATTAGGATTGCATGATTCAGTCATTACTTGCTGTCTTCACAATAATCTAATTTAACTGCTAGACAATACTGGATTTGAACCCAGGACTATGTGTGGCAAAATATAGGGCATGCAAGGCAGTTAACAGACTGTACCACTGAGTCACTGCAAAAGCATGTGTATTTGCAAGATATATGTGCACATATACACACTGTGAGAAACATTTCTGCATCCATCAGTATATGCATGACTTTATATAACTGTATTTCTGCACCGGGGTCCCAACTGTACATGTACTTTCCCATTGTTGTCTTAGCAGGTGTCTTTCCACAAGTTGATGATAAAAGAGCACATATACCTGCTATCACAGGCCACACTTACACCCATTATTATATCTTTGGCTGTCTACTGGTGTATTATTGCACCAGAGTCCAAGGTACACTCTCATTTTTCCCATTAGTTTTTATTTCAGTTACATGCCTAATGACTGTAAGTGGCAATCAGCATGATTTGCTGAAAACATCTGTTTTACGTCAGATCTGTGTGGCCTGGTGGTTAATGCAGTAGGCTGTAAGTGAGAGGGGCCCGGGTTCAGAACTTGGCTTAGCTCTGCACTACAAAAATATGAAGAAAAGAAAAACAGGGTAATAGGAAAGTGTTGAAATGGTGAGAAGCAGGGAGAAAAACTTAGTGAAAGGCAGTTAGGGATGTGCAGGAAGGGTATAGGAAAGACCCACAGCTATCCATATCTTGTACAGCAACAGCTGTGCATTTTTACAGATTTTGTAAAGTAATTTGGACTCTCAAACCCCAGGGAGAGGGGTGAGAACAACATAACTGTGTTGTCAAGCCAAGTAGACCAGATTAGTGGTGTCCAGTGGACATGTGTGCAACATGAAGAGCTATGTATGGGGCGATATTTTTTGGGACAGGTGCCCTTTTTTTTTTAAGGTGAGAGTGGAATGTAGGGGAAGGGACATAGGTACATGTGGGGAGGTAAGCTGGGTAGGAGAAAATGCGTTTGCAAACAGACAAGACAGCAGACAAGCGTGGTGAGTGATACATGAGGGGGTAAACACCTTAGATGGGGAAGGTGTTGTGGAACCAAGTCACATGTGCCTCCAAATGACAGCACTGTGACTCAAGTCCCCACCCATGGAACAGTCAACTCTGCTCCTTCACTGCCCTGAATGTGGCTGTGCTGGAGGCTGGGCACCAGTGTGAGCCTGCCCCACTAGGTGGGCCAGCATGCTCTCAATCTGGTGCAGGCAGTGTTCATAGCTTTGATGAACAGTCCTGTGCACCATGTCCAACAGTTGATCCTGGGTGACTGCAGCCCTCCACCTCTCAGGGGGAGGCCTTGCCCCATCCGTTGAGGTGGTTCTACCCAATGCCACAGGTGGGGCAGCGGCAGTGGAGGGGAACCACAGGCTTAGGTCCCAGATGTGCTAGGACCCAGTGCCACAGCCAGTTGAGGCAAAGTAGGCAGATCACCAGGAACCAGCCTACCTCGATGTGCTGTGGTAATGCAGGTAAAGCAATAAGTATAGGTTAGTTATTAACAAATCATTGTTAGTAATAGCACGACAGAACATTGGAAATAATGCAATTGCATATCAGTGCAAATTATGTAAAGACAACAATCAGTAAAAGAACAGTCAGTATAACAGCATGCCAGTAACAGTTACAGCATAAGGCCAACAAAATACGTAATTTAACAAGATATGTTAATATGCATCCATTATAATACATAACAATAACACATGCCCCAAAACACAGTTAATGTAACAACATATGTTAATAGTAAACCATAACCAATGAATAACAGTAAAAAAATAAATGAAGATAAGGGGTGGGGAGAGAGAGCAAATTAGTCTGTTAGTAACACTGATGCTTACTTCCTTGACAACAGTACTACTATCTACTATACGGGTCTGTATTTCCTTTACTTTTACAGTGAGTACAAGTCTCCTGTAGCTGATGTAGTGCATACATACCTCTCAAGCTATATGCATGGGACACTATGGGCCAAACGGTAACAACTGCGGGTATACACCTACACAGAACACTTGCACATCAGGTGGACCTATATAATTATCAAGGTGGTCTGTGTGCTGAAATGGTGATACTGTGAAATCTAGGTACTTATTGCCATGGTATTCCTGTAACAGGCAGATTACGCACTGTTAATTACATAACATGAAATCATGACACTTGAGAGACATGTATGTGTACAGTACAGACACTAAACTTCAGTCATTCCTTGGTTGGCAGGAATGGAAATAGAACCAAATAGTGACCGCGACTGCAGCATCATTTAACAGACACTCCAGGCATATAGCCATACCAGGATTACACATATTATTTCTGACTGCACATTGCTGAGTTTTCACATTCTTGCTAATGACTTTAACAGTCTGGGAAATCTAAACACACAATTCTCTACTCCTAATATGAGCTACCTCACCCATTTGCCTGTAGTTCCTGTAGAGAAAGAATTTGTGAGCATCACATGACTGCTACTATAATATTTAGTGCTACCAACCACTACATTCAAACCCTGTTCTGTGTGAGGCAAAATGTACTATACACACAGCATTTAACAAACTGAGCTACTAAGTCACTATTGATCACTGACTGACTGATATCTGCCTAGAACTTACCTGGAAACAAAATATGACCTGGCAGTACTACTACTATGTTATACTAGACTGTAGTGATAGTACAACACACATGCATGACATAAAAGAATAACACAGATAGTAGGTACTCTATATGTTAGTTTAACAAGGCTGGAGTACACACTTTATTGTTAGTGGGTTGAAATATCTGTGAAAGCAACAAACAATATCAGATCACAGAGTGGGCTATGTCTCCCATATACCTTGCTTACCTGATGTTTGTGGATGACAGATTATTATGTGAACAATATTGGCCTAGAGACAACCTTGAGCAGTACTATATGTGTTAAAAATACAATTGGCAGCCATTACATTTGCATTCTACTGCTATTACAGTGTTATACTTGACAGCAGCAACTTACTTTACAGCCTGAATGCATACAGATCTACTGCAATGGTTACAAGACAGTCCTGATGTGCACTATTTTCCTTGGTGTTATTGATATGGATTCGTGTTTTATTGCAGAACAGTTGGCATTATTGATTTCTTTCAAAACTGCTCTAGTTCCACACTTATTGCACTACGCACTTTATTGTATATACTTTAATGCAGTTCCTGGTATTGTTTTGTGTTTTTATTGCACAACAGTTAGCATTATTCATTTCTTTCAAAACAGCTCTAATTCTACAATTATTGCACTACAGACTTTATTGTATATACTTTAATGCAGTTCTTGGTATTGTTTTGTGTTTTTATTGCACAACAGTTGGCATTATTCATTGCTTGCAATACGGCTCAAATTCCACATTTATTGCACTACAGACTTTATTGTATATACTTTCATGCAGTCAATGCTTTACCATTTCTTGCTTATTTCACTACAGTCAGCATAATACATCCATACTCACCACACACAAGGCGCAATCTGTCCAGGTGCCCAGCATGTGACTCGACATTGTGAGCCCTCTCCTCTGCAGCTGTTGGGAGAGAAGCACACCATTATGCATATCAGTCTTTCAGACATTCAGATTAGATATTGGTGAAACAGAAGTAAAATTACTTACGTACTTGTGGAGCATTCCCTGCCCAAGCTTCTTGGACCCAGATGTCCAAGAGATCCCCTTTTCTCCATTTCAGGCCTTCATGCTGGTGACAACACTGTTCACCTGTGTGGGGGATGCCAGTAGCACTGGTGAGTTCACTTGCCAGATGGTCCCAGGCCTCTGCCTTGCACTCTGAATCCTGAAAACCTTAGTGCAGCAGCCGGTCTTCATGTGTTTTACTAGGAGTCCAACCATGACTCTGGACTCCAGAATGCCCCAAAGCTGCACCCGAAAGCATGCACCTTCACCAACACCAGCCATAGTACCCTTCAGAGACAGAACTCCAATAGATTATGCTGTATTCTCACCTATTGGTCTTAATACAGGCTGTTTTCCCGCCCTTACACATCATTGGGCAACATCCAAAAAAGCAGCACGTTGCTTAGCTTCAAGCAAACCAGTGCAGCTTGAGCTAAGAATTGCGAAAATAGACAGACAAGGAGTCTTAACAGAGCTTAGCAGTGTGCGAACCAGCCAAGCAGGGCACAAACATTGGCAGCTGTTATCATGTTTATGGGGTGCTTAGCAGGTCTTAGCAGAGCTTACCAGAGCCCAGTGGAGCTATATTTTAAATTGTTCTGCAAAATGCGCATTTTAAAATTAAATACTTATTTGCCTTCTATGTATTCAAACCCTGGACCTACTACACATGGAGCTGTGACTCTACCCATTAAGCTACATGAATATTCAGACATCAGGTGTACCTTTACATACAAGACTGAGCTGTCTATAAGCAGTGCTGAGCACCATGCTATGCCGCAGAAACATGCACAGCTATGCTTAAACATACATTTAAATAATTAAATATGTCCAGTTTCTATTTTTAGATATCTGGACATTGTCTGAGCACTGCATAGCATTGCTGTGTTCTATGCCATTCCAGGCAAACATGCTTTTTATTAAAAAAATTAAAATATTAACATGTCACTGATGGACAGTCCATGAAGTCTCTTATCGATCTGCAAACATGGTTACCAGTGCACCTCCCCCTAAACCGATTTAATACCTGTGTTCCTTGGCTCTCCTTTGGCAACGTGCCATCATTAATATACATGGCATGCTGCTAAGGGGACCCATGTACATGATCAAGGTAACAGTCCATGTAAGTTCTGCACTTTGCCTACACGAATTTTATTAAATCCTGGGGAAGTACTTTTTAGTTGTAAGAAATATAGGGTTTACAGTTTAATAAGAGAAAAAGGCTGGACAAAAGCAAGTCTATATGCTGTGATCTTGGGCTGCCGAAAGTGGGGATGGGGTGTAAAAGTGCACTGATTATGTATAAAATTAGGATGTTTCCTATTTTTATTTTACAAGGGTCAATGTCTGGATTACTACCTTTAGTTAAACTGTAAACAGATGCTTTTGTAAGCATGTAGGCTTTAAAAATAAGACAAAATGATGAAAGCCATGGAAATGCTAAGCTTCTTACAACTACAAAGATATTAGCTTGCCAGTTTTCTGCTGGTAAATGTTCAGTGGAGTCAAGATGTCTGCAGCTGATGGCAACTGTGCATTCTTATCTGACTGAAATATACAAATACCATTGCTGAGTACATTTCCATGGAGACAAGCTGTCTACAGGTACAAGCTGTTAATCTTGAGAGTTGTCAGCATTCTTTGCTGAGGGGAGTGCAACATTTAAAGGTACGGTGACAAGCAGTTCAGTAAAAAATTAAGGTTGAAATTATGGGAAGTTAATAAGAGGTAACAACCACCCTAGCAGCCTTAATAATACTTTATTGCAGTTAATAGGGCAGTGTACAATTTAGTTTTATTTAAAGATAGCCAGTGCACTTTTTCCTTAGGGCTAAAAGTTAATATTTTGTGAAAACATACAAGTAGTTTTTCAAGTCTGGGAGAGAAAGAGAGATAAGAAAAGAACAGACAACAATCAGTGTAAGTGGGAGTACAGACTGTGCCATGTGCTTTAGCATGGGTAACCTTAATTTTAGGTTAGATAATGCCAGTAGGTACAGCCATCAATTTGGGGCAGTTCCCTTCCTGAGGGTTAAACTTCATGTTTTGAAGATGTACATAGTTTTGTGTGTTTTTTTCAGAGTTAATAGGGGGTGGTGGTGTTTTATATTTAGCCTTTTGTCTGAGGGTTTCATTACAACAAACAGTCTTGAAAAATGTGAAATAGGTTCAAATGGAGATGAGAAGAAACAACTGTAGAAAAAAATCTGCCTGACAAACATTAGTATATGCATGTAACACAAAAGCTGGAAACACACATTAAAAACTGTCATGTGTAACAAGTGGGAACAACAGCTTTCTATCATGATGGCTATGCTGTCCATATTATCCTGGAAAGTGATTGGGCTTAAAGGTACAGATAAAAAGGAAAGTACTGAATTATATTAAGACATGCGGAGTGTAAACAGCAATGCCGCAGGAGACACATTTGGAAAGAAATTAACATGTGAATTTGACAACCAGAGGATTTTAGAATGGATATTCAGCAGACTAAGAGGTACAGAGGAAATGAGGAGTAATTATGCTAATTTCTAGAAGGGCTCCAATTATTATAGGTAAGGAATAAAAGACAAAAATGGTAGATCTGTGGTAATAAGCGGCTACTGAAAAGGGAGGAGGATTACAATGACATGTATTTATATTCCACCAAAAACTGCTACTATGGAGCATAAGAAAATTTTGGGAGAAATAATCAGCTTTCAGCAGGGAATATTATTTATAGGTGGGAACAGAAATTTGATTTGCAATGATGAGGATGTATTGGAGGCTCTAGAAGACACAATATAACAATATAACAAAACGGGGTAGATTTCTGAAGAAATTTATGAAAATATTTGATATGGAAGATGTGACTTCAGTAGCAGGAACTCAGAATTTACTTATTATTCTGCAAGGTACTATAACTGGGCCAGACTAGACAAAAATAATACTTCACCAGAATGTGTGCATTTCATTGAAAGCTTTGACACACATCCAATAACTATTTCTGATTGTGCACCAATAAAAACTAAAACAAAAATTCATGGTAATGAAGTAAAAATAAGACACTGTCTCTTCCCTACCTACCTACCTGTTGAAAAGAGAGGAATTTAATGAATGAGTAGTGGAAATTATTTGAGAGTTATTTGGGAAAATAGAAATATCTTTAGAAGTTATAGGTAGTGACTGGAATAAAATGAAAATGAAGTTTAAAAATAGGTAGAAATAAAAGAGAAACAGATATGGTTAACAAGTAGTAGAGGGTTTGACAAAGGTTAAAGTATTGCAGAATAAGGAGAATCTCACTGAACAAGAGAAAGAGCAAATGCAGAGAGATAATGACAAAATAAGGGAGTATCTGGATAACATACATGAGTTTAGAAAGATTGCATTTAAGGAAATCTTTTTAAAAACAACTTCAGAGCACAAAAACTTTTTAGCACAATGACTTAGGTAACAGAAAATGTAAAGGGTTTTTAACCAAACTTAGGGAACCGACACCAAGAAGAATAACCACAGATCCTAAGAAAATTTGTATAAAGCAGAGAAATGTGGAAATCAAGAAAGAGTACGAATGGAAATATTTACAAAAGACTTAATTATGCCAAGGTTATAGGTAGATGAGGCTCAACAACTAATGAAGTGATGAGATGAAAACAGTGATGTATAATCAGTCTTCAGGAACAGATGGTATTCCTGTGGAAGTTTGGAAATTAGGAGGGAAGAAAGTGATAAAGACATAGAAGATTTTGTTTAACAGTATTTTAAAGGGAGAGGAGGCACCAACATTTTGGAAGAAAGCTGTGGTGACTGTCTTACCTAAAGATGGCAAAGACACTTTGGATCCAGCTTCATATAGGCCCATTCCAACTTTAAACCATGCTTATAAAGTATTTGTATCTATACTTGCTAAATGAATGGCAAAGGTGTTGCCAAAATTGATAGATGTGGGTCAGTCTGGTTTTGTGGAGCAGAGGCAAACATTTGACAACATTATGATCTAGAGAGAAGCAGAATGTAAGAAAATGCTTTTGCTGTTGGTGGGTCTTGATGCAGAAAAATAATTTGACAGAGTAAGCTGGAATTTTATGAGTAGGGCATTGGAAGCCTTTGCATTTCCCTGATACAATAAGGTTAATTAGAAGGATATATAAAGGAATGTGGGCAAGAATTAAAGTATGAGGGTTCCTCTCAGTTACGCTTTGTTTGTACAAAGGAACCAGACAGGAGTTTCCTCTTTCCCCTTTGCTATTTGCTTTATATTTAGAGACACTGGCAAAGAAAATAAGGGACCCAGAAATACAAGGATATAATCAGTATGATAATCAAGAAAAGTTGGCTTCATTTGCAGATGATATTATTTTGTGCCTGATAAATCCAGAAAAGGACATCTCAGTGCTGTGGAACATTTTGAGATGGCTTCATGTCTTTTTGGGATATAAAATTAATTAAGATAAAACAAAGGTTATTGCCATAAATTATGTACCCACACACAAATTGGTTCAACAATACCCATATTTATTGGGATATGATATGATGAAGTATTTATGAGTATAGATTAAGAAGGTTTCAGTTATGGCAGCTAAGGATATGTGGGAAGAGACTAAATGAAAGATAATACAAAAACTGAGAAACAGGAAACTCTTATTTATGGATATTGATAGTAAGATACAAGTAGTGAAGATGTTTTAGTCCCTTTAGTCTTGTATACAGGTCAGGCATATTTTTATCAATTCGGCGAGATGTTGTGGACAATAATTAATAAAGAATTGAAGGAATTTATTTGGGAGGGAAAGAGAACAAGAGTTAAGTGGGATATGTTGATCCTTCCACTAGAATAAGATTGTTTAGATTATAGTTCAAAGTGGAAAGGGAAAAATAGAGAAAGAGTGACATTTTGGATGCAGTTCCTTAAGGAGAATAATAACAACGATACAAAATATTATATTCATAAAGTAGCAGAAAGTATTCCAATATGAGAATGGAGATTTTGCCAATAGGGATGATTGCAAGTAGGATACAGAAAATAGGCAAGTGGGGGCTGGAATTTACTGTAGAAAGCTGGCAAAGGAACCAAGATATTGGGAGCAAATACCTCAAGCAAGAAAAGTAATAGAGTGGAATGAGGCCAAGAAGACATTTGGATTGCAGGCTAGAGAGTACTTTCCATTCCAGGGTTTGATCTCAGAGTACAGGCAAAGAAAAAGGGATAGGCAAATTTTAAGTGAAAGACCTGCTCTGAGTTTTTAGATGAATCTAAAACAGAAGCAGCTGTTAAAAATGGGATAAGTATTATGGTGTATAAACTATTGCATGATAGCTATAAGAATCAATCAGAGAAGGTTAGAAAAGATTAGGAAGAGAGACTGGAAAAGTAGTTTACAAGAAAACATAGGAAGACATATGTATATCTCCAAGTATGCAGCCAAGTCCAGGAGATTTAGGATCTTTGCTTGGAAGTGTCTGCATTGGTACTTTTATACCCAAAGCAAATCTCAAACATTTTTTCTTCAGGTAGATAGCAAATAATGGAGGTGTGATGGAGAAGAAAGAGGTAATTGGATACATATGTTTTGGGGTATGAGTTGGCAGATTTAAAAAATTCCATATAGATTACTCTGTCAGAAATATTGGGTGAGCAAGTGGCTGTAGGTAAGGAAATTATTCTTTTGAGCTGGGATACAGGAGATTAATTGAATTGCCTAGATATAGTAAGGCGTTATTAAGTTTAATTATTTTGGCTGCCAAAAAACAATTACTAGAAAATGGAAATCAAAGTCTATACCAACTGTATTTGAGGAGTTGAATATTTTAAAAGAAATAAAGGAACTGAAAGAGGGATCTTTAGAAAGGGAAGAAGCAAATTACATAGAAGTAAATGGAAATTGTGGGAATAATATGTGCATAGTATTGTTCAGGAGGAGGGGGAGTGAGGTTTAAGTGAAGGCAGGAATTCAGCAATTTTTGTAATGATGGATTAATGATAGCAGTAAAGAAAATATATGTGAAATACATTGTATTTAAATGGAAACATGCTAAAATGGTCTGTTGTCTTTTTTGTTACTATATGTTTGCCTAGGTCTTAAGTGATAATTTAATAAAGGTGTTTAAAAAACATCCCTGCAACAACACAGGCAGTTAAGGAGCTATTGTAAACAATGCATAAAATGGGGGGGGGGGCTTATTATAGCAATACCCAAAAATTCATCATCAAGCAATCCAAAACACTTCTGGAAATCAGTAAGTACATTGCTCAGTCCTAGGAAATCGCCCATACCTAGCTCGTCCCCAACCGATAACTCCCAAAGCATTGCTTCACAGTTTAACTTATGTTTTATAAATATAGTAACCTACCCTCTACAAAAAAAAAAAAAACTACTGCAAATCCATCCATCCCACTCCAATCACTAAAGCCATAACAGACCTTCACACTCACTCACTGCTAGCACTTACAATTAAAAATTACCTACTCACTCTTAAACAACCACAGCCTCTAACCAACTTCCATTGGAATACTTCAGACACACTGCAGATTAACTTGGGTACGTTGTCTCAGTTCTAATAAACCACTCTATCCAAAAAAAATGTCCCCTCCCTATGGAAAAAATCCTATATAATAATGCTCCATAAAGACAGCTCAACAACCAAGCTCACAAACTATAGACCAATCATCATTCGCTCACCCTTATCCAAAATCTTGGAAAGATATATTCACTATGAACTTATACATATATTATTTCTTATAACATTCTCTCTCCCTCTGAGCATGGTTTCAGACCCAATCACACTACAACTACTGCCCTTTTAAGGTCCACAGATATAATAAATCACTCAAGAAATTCAGGTCTTCTAATCTCAGTTCTATTTCTGGATCGTTCCAAGGCATTCAACACTGTTAGTCATCAAAGTCTCCTAACTATCACCTTCCTCACTTAACTGTTTTCTTTGTTACCTCACTAGTAGGTCCCAAACAGTGGCACAGCAAAATGATTTCTCCTCTTTCCTTCTTATATCCACTGGAGTTCCAAAAGGCTCCATCCCAGGACCACTACTCTTTGCCTTCTTTATCAATGTGACCTCTTTGTCTACTGCATTTAGATCGTTGATAAAGAAAGCAAACAGCTGGAATACCATCCCACTCCACTTAAGAACAGTCTGCAACCTGAAAGACTTCAAATGCAAGCTAAAGCAACACCTGATAGATAAATGCCTCTCCACCTGCAACACCCCCTGGTTAAACTGGTACTAATATGGCTATATGAATTTGTGCCACAACTCTCTGCTCCAAAAAAATTACTATTACCACAGCTATACTCTCCTCTATCATCTCATCTCCTCTCCTTTATCTTCCCTGGGTCTCCTACCCTCCCTCCTTTCTTCAGACTGTTTGAACTCTTTGTCTTATCTTCTTACATCCTAGATTTTAAACACATCTATATAGTGACAAATACTCTTACATAATGCCTGACATATGGATCTTATTGCACTGCATATACCTCCCTGTATTTAAAAAATAATTATATACAACCCATGTAACTGTTATTTTAATTGAAATTGTTTGTAAGTGATGTAATTGATGTCAAGGGTGTCTGAATAATATAACTGCTGCTCATAAATGAAACTGACTATAAATGATGAAATAAAGCAAGTGATAACTGTATAATGGAGCTTCCCTCCCTCGGCCACTGCTGAAAAAGGTCACTGCTCAGTTGGACTTTCCCAGTAAACAAATGCCAATAACTACATAATAAAAGGGGCAACTCTGCCACCTTCTAGTATAGACAAAGACATCTGGCTGAGCTATGTGATATGACCCAGGACACAATAATGACATAGGATGGAATAATCAAGCAATATTTTCTCTTTTTTTGTCAAGCATATAATAATATGCTGATATGTTTTTTTTTTCTTTCCAGTGTATTGTGTATCCATTTATATAATGTTACAATACTGATAATGGCTTTGAACCTCACAAGAGATCAGCAGTAGCCAATTTCCAATAGGTGTGAGCCCAAAAGACCTTGTCCCTATAACAGGATTCCATTTCGTTTTAAATATTGTTAAATTCTCAGAATATCTTATTACCATTTGGAATTTATTCCATTTTCTACCTACCCTTACATGAAAAAAAATATTAGCTAACTTTGTTGTCATTTTTCCCCAGGTCTACCACAGCATTAATGTTTCTAGCATTTGAATGTTTAATGCATTTGATCCCCAAGACACATTCCATACCTTCATTCTTTAGATTTTTTATAGATCCATATTAGATCCCCTCTTGTTTGTTTGTCTTTTCGGCTTCTCCCAGTTTGGGGTCGCCACAGCGGAACTCCGGTCCGCTAATGATTGGCAGTAGATTTTTGTGGTGCAGAGTTGCCAGCCCAATGCCCAAACTTCAGCTAAGGCACGCCCATTCACGCATGTCTTTCAGAGGCCACTCGACTGCGGGGAGGACATGCAGACTCCACACACAAGGCACTCCAGCCGAGAATCGAACAGGAGAACCTCTTGCTGTGAGGCAACAACACTAACGCTGTACCATCAGATCCCCTCTAACAACCTATAATTCACAGAAAACAATTTTAATTTCCATATATCTGTCTTTAGAACTAATATTTTTCATTACTTTTACTTGTTTGGAATTCCTTTGCACTTTCCCCAGACTTTTTTTATTTCCATTCTGGTGTATGTACAGACATTAGAACCATATTCCATGGTGGATCTAGCAATATTTTTATGTATGACAGTTAAGTCACCTTTATCCCTTGATGAAAGTGTTCATAATAGTCCTACATGTTGCAAAACATCTCTCTATTATTTCTGATGCCTGCCCTTTAAATTTTAAGTCTGGTTCAATTAATATTCCTAAATCATCCACTTGTTTACATACCAGACTATTTTTTTAAGGCTATATAAGGGGTATTCTGTGTTGCCAGTATCCAAAGGCATCAAAATGCACTTTTTCAGATACACCCTTACTATTGGCCTAGCTGTGTATCTCATGCAGGAAGACCTGCATTTGTTGCTGGCCTGTCACATCAGAAAGACAAGCCTGCTACCTTAGTGACATCAGCAAACTTTGCAGATAAACATCCACATGCTTTGCGGAATGATGACATACAAAGACAGAATTAGAGAAGTAATAGCAATGAACCTTGAGCCATCCCTTTTTCAGCATCAATTTCTTTTGACTCTAGTCCTTTCAAATATACTCTTGCCTTTCTGTCTTTTAACCAGTTACAAATCCAAGGAATAATATAAGAGTCAAAATCCCCCTTTTAAGACACTTATTATGGTGCAGTGTGAAAAAGATACTCAATACCACGAAACAAACGAAAAAGCACTAATAAAAACAAAAAAAGGCAGTGGTAACTCCAAAAGCAAAGTTTATGTAAGCGCTTTCATTGACCTGCAATACATCAACTTCTTCAGACATAAAATGCAACCAATTCACAACTTAAATAGCAATTAGGTCATGACATCACACAACAATTAATTAAGCTAAAAAAACACTAAAAGAAACTTCCATTTGTGAACTCTTCAAAATGTTATAGAACAAGACGTGTTGAAATATTTGACTGTTTCGTTTCCCAAGATTCCAACAGTTTTCGGATTACCCAAGATCCATAAAGATGTGTACAACCCTCCCATGAGGCTATTGGTTAACGCTAGGGGTTCAATCACTTACCCGATAGCCAAATACGTGGACAATATACTGAAAAAATAAGTTGAAAAGGAAACACACATCTGTAAAGACTCTTGGGCTTTTTTAAAAGCCATGGGTGCTTTAGAATTCAAGAGAGGTCATAGATTTTTGACAATAGATGTAAAATACCTTTATACGTCTATCCCTCATGCTACAGGGATCGACTGGGTCACTGACCGTCTATTGTATCATAAGGCTAGCAGTGTAGAAATTAGATTGGTGCAGGAATTGTTAGACGTCATCTTGAAGTTCAACTTTGTAACATTTGGGGGAGAGATATATTTACAGAAGACTGGTGTAGCCATGGGCTCACCAGTAGGGGCCAGTTTTGCCAACATCGTAATGGCTGAATGGGAACACATATATGTCTTTGGTAACGGCAATGGTCAGTTCAAAATCGATTTTTACACCAGATTTTTGGACGACATCTTTATATTGACAGAAGGTTCAATTAATGATGTGGGGACTTTCATGGACCATCTCAATTCCAGCACGTCTTTTTTGAATTTTACATTTGTAGAGTCTGATTCTAGAATTTCTTATCTGGATGTAGACTTATACAAAGACATTTCTGCTGGCAGCTTTAAGGCCAAAATATTTCGTAAGAGTTCCTATTCTAACACCATGTTACACTTTACTAGTGCCCACCCTGGGCACCAAAAAAGAGGGGTAGTCAAGGGGCAACTTGTGCGCGCTGCTCGAATGGTAATTGACGATGAACCCTTTTTAGAAGAATGTGAGTTTATTAAGGGATTGTTCATACACAGAGGTTACCCAGACAAGTTTATTCATGACCTGGTTACTGAGGTCCAGACTAAAAGGTATGGGGGTGTTTATAAACCTATTTTACAAAGCAGTTTGTTCACAAGTTGTCCACTAGAACACTCACCTCCAGTTATGCCTGAAGTCTTTGTAGACAACAAGAAAGTAGACACTTCTATTTCTTTCATCACTAATTATAGTGCTGAGACCCACTTAATTAAGGAGGTGTTTGTCAAGAACTGGAGTATTTTCTGGTGTGACGATGCCTTACAAGCCAGGTTTGGTATTTTGCCTAGTTTTATATACAGGAGGGGTGATAACCTCAAACGGATACTAGAAACAAAAAAGGACACTCGTGTTAGAGTAGAGGGCACTTTCAAATGTGAGAGTTGCAACATGTGCAGGCACATTGCCACTGGTTCAAGATTTAAAATTGCTGGGTCTTCTTTCTCCACTGTTGGTAGATTCAACTGTAAATCTCGATCGGTTGTTTATTTAGCTTGCTGCCAGTCTTGCCCAGCGTTTTATGTGGGCAAGACTGACAGAGGTTTTAACGAAAGAATCTATGAGCATTTATATTGTATTAGGAAAAATAAGTGTGAAAACGCTTTGGCGAAACATGTTAATGACCACCCTCAGCACAGTTTTACTTTTAGGGTGTTAGGACAGGTTCCCTTTGATATCGAGGGGGTCCTTTTCAACTATTATTAGTGCGCCTAGAAGTAATTTGGCAGCTGAAACTCTGTTCATATAGACCTCCAGGTCTTAATGACAGAGTAAGTTTAACTTGCATTTTGAAACTTAGAAGTATGCAGAGGTAATTTTATTATTTTTTATTTTCATTCATGACTTATTATTTTTTATGTTTTACTTCTTATTTTTCGTTATTAAATTGGTTCCATCACTATGTTTCATTTTTCTTGGTTTCAAACATTTTATGTTTAGACACATTTTCATTGATAATTTTTTATTTTATTTTGGTTAGTTGTTCGATTTCAAAACACAATCTGTAAAGACCTGACTTTTGTATGTAGTAGCACTTTAAGAAGCTTTGAGACCAGCTTTTTCCCACATATTGATGTCAGCGAGTTTTAACCAGTTGGTTGGTCCATTCAAATGTACCATGTGTTGTTAATTGTGTATTTAAGGAGTTTTTTTTACATTTGTTACCTTTTGATGTTTGTCTGAAGAAGTTCAGTTTTCTTGAACGAAAAGTGGATGTTAATAAAACACTTAATATTGGACTCTTTGCTGCTGGTTCTGCTGACGTGGATTTTGTTTTATTCATCACACAACAATTAATTAAGCTAAAAAAACACTAAAAGAAACTTCCATTTGCGAACTCTTCATATGGAGGATCAGACTTCCAATAATTCATGTCGCAAAAAAACAGGTTGGGAGGGTGGCCTAAAGGTTAAGGTGCTTGCCTTGTAAGCACAAAGTGCAGGGTTTGAGTCTGACAAGGGATAATTGGCTAGGCTTAAAATGGCTCACAAGGGCAGTTAGCTTAGTACTAATCTATGAACCTATGAACAATAAATCATCTTCTTTCAGCTGTTCCCATTAAGGGTCGCCACAGCGGATCATCTGTTTCCATTTCTTCCTGTCCTCTGCATCTTGCTCTGTCACACCATCCGCCTGCATGTCCTCTCTCACCACATCCATAAACCTTATCTTATGCCTTCCTCTTTTCCTCTAACCTGGCAGCTCCATCCTTAGCATCCTTTTCCCAGTATACCCAGCATCCCTCCTCAGCACATGTCCAAACCAATGCAATCTCACCTCTCTTGCTTTGTCTCCAAACTGTCCAACCTGAGCTGACCCGCTAATATACTGATTCCTAATCCTGTCCATCCTAGTCATACCCAGTGCAAATCTTAACATCTTTAACTCTGCCACATCCAGCTCTGACTCCTGCCTTTTTGTCAATGCCACCGTCTCCAACCCATACAACATAGCTGGTCTCACTACCCTCTTGCAGATCTTCCGTTTCACTCTTACTGGTACCCGTCTGTCACAAATCACTCCTGACACTCTTCTCTACCCATTCCATCCTGCCTGTACTCTCTTCTTCACCTCTCTTCCACACTCACCATTACTCTGAACTGTTGATCCCAAGTACTTAAACTCATCCAACTTTACCAACTCTACTCCCTGCATCCTCACCTTTCCTCTCCCCTCCCTCTCATTTACACACATATATTCTGCCTTAGCCCTGCTGACCTTCATTCCTCTCCTCTCTACAGCATATCTCCACCTCTCCAGGGTCTCCTCAACCTGGTCCCTACTCTCACTACAGATCACAATGTCATCTGCAAACAGCATAGTCCACGGGACCTCCTGTCTGATCTCATCTGTCAACCTGTCCATCACCACTGCAAATAAGAAAGGGCTCAGAGCTGATCCTTGATGTAATCCCACCTCCACCTTAAACATATCTGTCACTCCCACCGCAGTCCTCACCACTGTCACACTACCCTCGAACATATCCTGTACCACTCATACCACAACTCCTTTCTAGGCACCCTGTCATATGCTTTCTCTAAGTCCACAAAGACACAATGCAACTCAGTAATAATACAGAGATAATATCCATAAATAACACTTTTATCTGTTATCTTGAATGGTGTTCAAGGATTAAATCAAACTCTTTCACAACATCTTCTGTTTTATCTAGGTTGCTAATTCCCCTACAAATCACTATACCAGAGTAGTTGGTGGTTCTGTTTACCAACCTACACAGTCCTCTTCTAATGTCTGACAGTTTACATCCACTTAGGCCAGATACAACTACCCTGGTTTTATTTGTTCTTGGTAGATGATTCCTTATACCTTTTAACATCAAATCACCAAGTATTAAAATGTACCCTTGTGCTGTATTTTCTCACTGCTAACCTTGTCTTCCTCTAATCTGCAAATCCTTATCATTTTGTTTTCTTCCCTAATTTACATTTACTGACTCTGTCATTGTTTTACCCCTCTCTAATTCAATGCCACCAGTTATGGCAAGCAGTCTTAGATTTTCTTCCTATCCATCAATACTACTTCTCACGTCCTGTGGCCTTATTGTCACCTATAATTCTTGTTTTTAAGTATCGCAAGCAAATGTTGGTTCTCTACAACCCTTCCTCCCATAGCTTTTTCCTTTTCTCATCTTTTACTATTTCTATATTTACATGCTCTTCTATCACATCTGTTTTAGTTGCTAACTTCTCATTCTTTCTTGTTAAAATTCTTTGTTCATTTAACATATTTTCTAAGTTATTCTCATCCTGATGCATTTCAAATTGTTCTTGGACTTCTAAGGTACTTGCATTTATTTCTACCTCACTTTCCCATTATACAGTGTCATTTCCTGTTTGCACCCCAATATTGTTGCATTCCTTTTCTATCTGTACCACCGCATATTACTTTAATAAATATTGGTATGTCTTACCTATATTCTCTTTTATTATGGTCTTAAACTGTGTGCTATAAACATTTTACAAATCTTGCATTCACGTAGAAAATCCTCATGTTAAAGTTCACAAATAGATAACAAAGAGTTTTACCTTTTAGTCTTGAGTCAGGAATATCGCTTCAGGATGTGCAAAGTACTGGTTTATTCCATAAACAGTGCTGGGAGACTGCCTTCACAAAACTTCAGATCAGTCTCAAAACAAATAATAATAATAATATATATATATACATTTTCTTAGCAATTTCATGCATGCAGAAATATAGTGTTACATTACTTTCAACGAATCAATGTATTTAAAATGTCCTCATTCCTCATGTTTCCCTCTATCTTCATGGGAATACTTAACAAATATGCCTTTTTAAAACATAGGCCACCTGGTCTAAGAATTTATCTTTTAACCTTGTAACATTCAGTATCAGTACGCATTATCTTACAGACATCCTTACAAAGACTCGTCCCCCAGCCTGAGAAGGCTAGAGCGTACTGTTAATTAATCTGATTGCAAAAGATTCCTGGCACATTTTTTTTTCTTTATTAGCATTCTGAAATTAGACACTTTAAGCATAGTATAACATTATAGCATCCCTTAACTCCTTCAGCACTTACTTTGCCTTTGGCTATCTGTCAGTTCAAACAGAGATAATACAATTGTAAGACACCTGAAATATAAAGCTACAACTTATGTGAAACTATATTTTGCATAATCATGCATCTATTTCATTTTTTTTCTTTTGACAGGAGCATATTATAGCATTTTCTTTGACTAATTTGTGAAGAAACTATAATATATGTTTTGTGAAAAATAATCATGAGATATAATATTTTTCTGTAACACCCTCTCAATCAGATTTGCCAAAGTTTTTTTCAAATTGTTCCATTTTTAAAAGAGAGTAGTATATTTAAAAATGCTAGTATTTACCTTATTGATCTTGTAGTTGTCTTTTTTGTCCCATTTGTTATGCTAGTCACACAAAGACACACAGAAAGTGCCTTTTGTCTTTGCAAATTTGCAAGATGCATGATGTCACCTTGTCTCATGTCTGCTCACAACAGGTGCTTTATAAACACAATTGCAGCCTATAGTTATTGCTGCTTCACCTCAGATTTGTTGGTCTAAAAGGAGAAAGGTTGACTACTTCTACAGTTCCATGGAAGAGTTCTTTGAATGGTCAATAAAACCACGGCATTCTTGAGAAAGGAGCTCTTTTCAAGTTGTTCCCTTGTGTGTTCCTGGTGATCTGCCTCTTTAGGGCCTTGTATAGTTTGGTCAAGTGGTTGATGATTAACTGTTTAAGATACTGCCTTCAAGCTCTGCTGAGGTCACCACAGTACTCTATGAGATATTTAAAGTTACTGAAGGTGCATACACCCCCTAGGTTTTGGGAATCATGTATAGAATTATTAGTCATTTGGGTGTGACAACCAGTGGTCAGCCTGAATGACAGAGTACCCAACAGCGCACAGGATACCTCAGTACAAGCAGCAGCAACTGTAGCAGCAGCTGGCATCCCTTCGCGTCTCCATTCATTGCTGACTTGGCAATGCATGTCTGATACTTGTTATGAAGTTTTGACACAGTCCTTTAAGGACTGGTGCATTTTGATCATTAGAGCCTTACAGATATTTCTAGTACAACTGGACAAATGTCAGATAACATCTGTGTAGAGTTCATACTTTCAGGTGCATAATGCTGCAAATTAGGGTAATTGACTCTATAATGGGCACTATATATCTGCACAACTTGTATATGCACCATTGTTTCACTATGGAGCTACAGACTTTCCTAGATTATTGACTGGCATAAGATAAAGGCTAGCGGAATAGTTCTGTGGTAAGGTCTCTACCTCATAGCTCCAGACACTGGGATTCAGTTCTAACTGCTAGTCACTGTCTGTGTGGAATTTGCATGTTCTTACTGCATGGGTTTTCTCCAAGTGTTCAATTTCTTCCTTCCTTCCAAACAACATGTTGGCTGAATGTTTACACAACAATGGAGAAACAAGCAGAAGATCACAGTGAGGTGCCTGCCTGGAGGCAAGATCTGCTAGATAATGTATGCACTTAGGTATTTAAACCACAAATACCAGTATGATATAGTAATAGTCCATGTGGGTGTAAATGACCTAAGATGTACCTCACTTGACTATTGAAGACAGACATAATGGAGTTTTCTGAATATGTGTCCCATGTGGGTATGAATCTAGCCTTGAGTAGCATCCTTCCTTCACTGATGATGATACCACAGTACTAGCAAAAAATGACTGACTTCAACAACTGGCTTAGTTTCTGGTGTCACAACAAGGGGATCCAACATCTGTTAGCCTGGAGAGACATGATCAATAAAACATTGATGCTTTGGCAGTGATGGTTTGCACTTGTCATCACCTGGTTTCTAGATACCGGCAAAAATGTTACAGGTTCATAGGTTCATAGGACAATACTAGGCTATTGGCCCAGAGGCCCTTATAAGCCTAGCCAAGAATTTCACCAATGTTCCCACAAAGTCAGCAGCTGTTTTCCCTGTCCAGCAGGGACACAGGAGTGATCCCAGGGGTATATTTTCTGTTTCCCATCCAGTCATCCATTTTCCTCTTAAAGAGGGCTGTTGAGGTACTCTGCTTGACATGGAGAGGAAGTCTATTCCACAGATGGGGGAGTCATTGGGACACAAATCTATCCTGCCAACAAGTTCAATTAATGTCACAGACCAGGTTGAAACCTTGCGTGTGGGTTGCACGAGTGGAGCTTGACTTACAGATATGCAATGCCTCCATCAAGGTTGAGTCTGAGATGACCTTGTTTGTCAGACACAGTCACCTCTGAGCAGTCTGTACAAGACTGAGTAGAGGGACAGGGCTTTTAGCCTATCTGTATAGGACAGGTGTTTGAGACCCTGGATTTTCCTAGTCAGGAACCTCTGTGGTATCTCCAACTGATGCATGTGCTTGGCAAGGTACATGCAGAAGGGGGCATTGTACTCAATAATGGGTCTGATAAGTGAGGAGAACAGGGATGTTATGACCTCCTTATTCCTGGATAAAATACCCTTACTTATGAGGTGGGCATGTAGAAAGTCTTCCATACAACTGAGCCAACATGGTGGTCAAAAGTCAGGTTGCTATCAACCTGGGTGCCCAAGTCCCTCACGACTGACTGCATGCTTAGTACATTGTTATTAATGTGATAACTAGTGGGGACACCATTTTCCCCAAAGGGGATAATGATGCATTTCTTGGCATTCAGTTTGAGGCCATGCTTCTGGCACCAGTCATTAGTTTGGTTAAGGCCCTCTTAGACAATGTTCTCTGTCTCCAAAGTGCCTTTTTTAGACCACGTCAAGTTGTTAAACCCTCCTACATAAAAAAATCACTCATGACTACCTAAAGATACTGCTGCTCAGTGCTGAGAACTGCACTCCCTGGAAGCACTCCTCATCCTAAAGAATACAGACATATATGCAGTCAGAGAAACATGTTTCATAACCATAGAAAGCACCTTGGCTATCAAAGACTACAATGCCTTTCCTACATTTTGATCCCCCTTGCTCAGGATAACAAAAGGGAGGAGCTGTCTCTGTGTCCATAAAGAACAAGTACACTGCTAGGTTGGTCCAACAACATGACTCGCTTAAGCTGCTCCATGCCCAACTAACCATAGGTGCGACCCCCTATCCTATCCTTAATAGCTACAGATCTCATAGCATGAGTCAGGAAAACTACACCTCCTACTTAAACCTACTGGAATCTGTTAACATTCAGCTTAACCCTATACTTATGGGTGACTTCAACTACCCATCCATAAACTGGGAGACTTGTATGACCCATAATTCACTTGCTCAGAGGTTTTTGGACTTCATCAGTGCAAACACCCTGAAGTAAGTAGTTGGCTCCCCAAATATATGTATAAACATTCTAGACCTGACCTAGTTCTCATGAACATGAGGGATGCTGCTTCCTCCAATGCATTAACTCCTCCCTGGTAAGATCTGACCACAAAATGATCTCCTTTAGTATTAAAGCAAATCTAGAACCCACATCAAACTCCAAACCTGTTAAGAACCTTGCTAAGGTCAATTACCTTAAACTAAGTGACAGCTTATTAAACTTCCAAGCCCCTCCAAACCTGGATGACACTGAGGTCTACTCTGAGCTGTACACAAAAACACTGTACAACCACATTCATAGCTGCATAGAGAAGGCCGTTCATGTCGGCGTCAAACCTATGATTACTGGCAAAAATAAACCACCCTGGTGGACCCCTACCATAAATAGGCTATTCAACAAAAGGAAAAAAATCCACTCCAAAGCCAAGAAGGAACTGACAAAACAGTGCAAAAAGCCACTCACCAGTCCAAACAAACAGATTAGAGAGCTGGTCAAATCTCCCAACGCAAACTATGAGACAAAGATAGCCTCCCAAGTGAAAGATAACTATAAGGCTTTTTTAATTATTATCATAACCTCAGTTGAAACACTCAGCAATGTGCCAAGTTATTCATGAATGGCAACACTTACATCCACCCTGAAACTATAGCAAACCTGCAGGCGTATAGTTTCAGTCCAAACCTCAATTCCCCATCACCTCCTACTACACCCAAAGAAATACCCGCAACCATCCACCAACAAATCATTATGAGGGAACAGGTCCTTACTGTACTTGCTAAAGTGAAAAATATAGCCTCTATGGGTCACAGCAGCATTCCAGGATGCTTCGTATAAATAGCTTGAAACAGAATCTATCAGGGCCACTACAAAATCTCTTTAACCACAGCCTCCAGACAGGCTTTTTCTCAGAGGAATGGAGGACTGCAACGGTCATCCCTCTGCACAAGGGGAAGGGGGGTCCATCACCGGACTCAGGAAACTACAGACCCATTACCCTGACCAGTCTTAATCGCAAAGCCATGGAGTGAATTATCATGAACCTGATCAATAACGACATAGGAACTCTCCAAAACCTAGACCAAACCTAACCTGGCTTTGTCAAAGGGAGGTCTTGTCTGCTCAATCTGGTGGACTTCTTCGAGAAAGTCACCAGGGCCATTAATGAGGGTAAAACGGCACCCACCACTTATCTATACTTGGTCAAAGCTTTCGGTACAATTCCCCAACTCTGGGATCATAGATAAACTTACTGGGTTAGGCATAAACCCCTACATCATCAGATGGATAGCCAACTGGCTCAATGACAGTACACGTTATCCAGATAGGTGAATCCACTTCTGATAAGAAATTTATTATTAGTGCTGTCCCACAGGGCTCAGTGTGGGGACCCCTCCAGTTTGGTATATACTTCTCTGAAGTGAAGGACAATGTTATGGACCTCTGGCTCACCAAGTTCATTGATGACTCTAAGCTGGGAGCAATCATTGAATGCCCAAATGATGTTGACATCTTACAAGGCCTATAAATGACAAACAACTGGTGCCAAAACCATGGTCTGAAACTAAATGCTAAAAAATGCATAATCATACCTTTTGGTAAATCAAATATCCCTGCAAATTATAATATTGATAGCACACCCCTAAAAGTAGACCCAGTGGTGAGGGACCTAGGAACACATATAGAATGTAAGCTAAACTTTAACTACCAGGTAGCTACAGTGGTGAGGAAATCTTTCTGTGTGGCTCAACTTATAAGTAAAGGCATGGCATCAAGATCAAAGGAAGTCATAGTGCCATTGTACTCAGCCTTCATCAGGCCCATAACAGAGTACAATGTTCCCTTCTGCATGTACCTAACCAGGCACTTACACCAACTGGAGTGACCCCGGAGGTTTCCAATAAAAAAAAACAGAAAGTGTAAGACACATGTCTTAGGCAGACCAATTAAGGGCCATATCCCTTTACTCCATCTCATATCGTTTATTGAGAGGGGACTTATGCCTGACCTACAAGGCATTGTCTGATTCAGCCCCAATGAAAATGTTATTTTATTTGCAAGAAAAATTATACAAGGGTTACGTGTTCCATGGACCTGAATCTTATTTGTGACTCTAACAGAACTTGCTGGAGAGACAGATTCATATCCCAAAGGCTATGCTGCCTATGGAATAAACTTCCCATCTTTGTAAAACAAAGCCTGTCCCTCAGTCTCTTCAAAAAGAATTTAGATAAATGGATGGGGAACCATAAATTCACTCCTGCAGTACTGCCCATGTCCCTTATGGACAGAAGCAGTCTGTAAAATGACTCATACCCAAAGACCCACTACCCTGATGCTACCCCATCCCATTTCTGGGGAATTAAGATATAATATTGTCATATCCTGGGTATTATTGGCTAGGCTTGTAAAGGCTCTTGTGCAATTAGCCTAGTAATCACCTATGAATCTGTAAAACCTATTGTCCACATGTACCTCATGTATTTATCCTTTCCCATGTGGTCACAGCTGAAAATATTCTCTAGACCAGTCCAGTTACTGGTTAGCAAATGTTAAATAAAGTAAAACACATGAATCCTGCATATATACATGGACTGCCTTCCTAGACGCACCCTTCTTTTGTGTTTCCACTAACTCCTGGTTTGTTTGCCAACTCCTCCCGAATGTATTTGTTCACACTATATTTGTGTGACCATGTAGAACATGATCCTTTCTCACTTGTATCATGCCCATTTTTGTTTGTTTTGTGTACCTTAACTCTTCTTTTAAATGTGTGTCCCTGCTGACATCTATCCCATGTTTTTCCTGCATCCTGTCTACCCTTAGCTTAATGACTATCCTTGCCACCTAGCATCCACATTCCTCATATTCACAACCATCTGTGAGCCTTGTTTGAGTTATGTGTACCTCTGCTTGTCTATATGCAACCCTTTCTCGCTGTTCTTCACTTCATGAGGCCAGCGGTCACTACATTGTGCAGTTTGAAATCCCACACAGTCTATCTAGTACCAAGGCATTATTTTTAGGCTCTTGTTCTTTGTTCCACTTATTATGTAGTAGTGTTGCTGGGAATATGACAAATATATATGTGTGTGTGTGTGTGTGTGTGTGTCTGTGTGTGTGTGTGTGTGTGTGTGTGTGTGTGTGTGTGTGTGTGTGTGTGTGTGTGTGTATAATATATATATGTATAGATATACACAAACATTTTCTTTTAAATAAATCCACAATGTCTTAGGATAATATAGGTTATATGTGTTGAAAACATACAACGTACTGCGTTTCTGCTACACAATGCACTACACAGCTCTATACACAACTTTTACAATGCTCCATATTCCAGGAGCTGGGTATATTTTAATTTATCCAATGCTGTATATGTGTCCGTGCTAAGATTCCATCTTTAATGAGGAGGGCATTGGCAATGCTGTACCATCATCTTGGAATCTAATCATTAGTACTGGTACATATCAAACCCTGACACTTTTTTCATGCTGAAATTCTGATCTCCGCTTACTTAAAGTCTTTTTTCTTTTAAAATACATTACATACTTATTTACACAAAATAATGAAATGGTTCAGGTTCTCAAATATATTCATCAGATGAGGCAAAATTGTGTAAATGAGGTTGCGTGCATACACAGGTGTTTTTTAGTAGAAACTCTTAAATATACAGAATCTATTAATAAATAACAACATTTTCAACCAGGCAAATTAAAAAACTTTCATATGCCACATATGCTACTATTATTACTATGATATAAAGAGACCTTTCAGCTATTGAACAATGGAATGATTTCTGTTAGTTAACTCATCCCTCATCAGGCCCATCATAAAATACAATGCCCCCTTTGGGATGTACCTTACCCGACACCTGCAGCAATTAGAAAGACCCCAAAAGTACCTCACCAGGAGGATCAAGGGACTCAAACAGATGCCATATGCTGCTCGGTTAAAAAAACTCCAGCTCTACTCAGTTGCATACCGCCTACTTAGAGGCGATCTATGCCTGACATATAAAGCTATGTCCAACCAGAATTAATGGACATGCTCCACCTCAGTAAATCTAAATCTCTTAGAGCCACGCGCTCGAGGGACTTGAACCTCAGCACAGAAATAAATAGAACATGCTGGAGGGACAGATTCATAACCCAGAGGCTCCCTTCGCTCTGGAATAGAATTCCAATCCATGTTAGGCAGAGCACCTCACTGATTCTCTTCAAAAAGAATCTTGATGAGTGGATAGGGGATCGTAGGTTTGTCCCGGGGATTACTTCCGTGTCACTATTAGACAGAGGCACAGTAAACTAAACTTTAAAAAGGGCACAGTATACTCAAATCAAGGGGTGGCATAAGCCAAACACAATCGGGCTAGGCTTATAAATGCCCCAGGGCAGATAGCCTAGTATGAACCTATGAACTCAAAATGCTCACCCTGCCTACTAGGACATTTTTCAGATATAACAAAACATATTTTCAAGTGTCTGTTTTATTTAACTTGCTTGAATAAGAGAACCTTTAGTTACTTTTGTTGACTTGTTGCCAAAAGTAACTTGTATCCTACTTCTGCTATTTAAAAAAATGCGATCAGTTGTTAAGATATGTGGCTTCCAAAAAGAGTTCTCTACTATTTTACTATAGTCTGAATCAAATTCCACTGCCTTATTTTGTCTAAAACCAAGCTGAGTGTTTTAAGATCCTGCTGCATGCATGCATGCTTTGCTATTTTTTCTTTGGTGTTACTGTATGTGAGATTATTGTTTTACTTTGTCTACCAAAGTAAATGAGTCGTAAGTCACTCTTTTTTTCTGAGCTGTAGAAGTTTTATTTGTAATTTACCCCATTATCATTTTCACCACAAGGCTGCATACTGTTTGGAGAACTCGTGGGTTCTAATCACAAAACATGGAGTTTCTGAAACTGTGCCCAGAAACCTCTTTCTTAGCAAAGTCACTAAATTACAACTCAGAATAATTAAGTGCGTGTTTCCTGTCTACAATACACTGAAATTTAAAACTAAGTATGTCAAATGCTCTGCCTGTTCATCTGATCCTTTGCAGCAGGCAATGACAATATGCTAGCAATTTTAAAATACAATATAGTGCCAACAAAGAAAAATACACAGTTACTGTTTATCAAAACAGTTTAATCCATCAATGCATTGGACTGAAACAGCAATCTGCCACACAATCTTCTGGTGCTTCAATGGCTATTAAGTGCTACTCAGCACTGGCCATGTTATGAATGACCACCTCTTTTATCAAGGGTCCAGTTTTTACTGAGGGCACAGATGTTGCATGAGACCTGTGCTCTGAAACCTGTAGTTGTCACTACCTTGAATGACCTCTCTCGTCTCCCCTCCTCTCTGACACAGTTACACTCAATAATCGCATTTAAACTTAAGATGTCAACTAGACAACAGCATTAGTCTTTCCTCATAGAAAGTCCCACATCTATAGTTGAGGCTTCTGTCAACTTCAGAATAAGCAACACAGTTCTGAGTCTCAGCAGAAATCAGCATTTACAGTGTTTTCAAGAATTTTACACTCTTTTTACCACCTCATCTAAAATTGCTAGACTGCTACTGCTGCTGATAGATTTAAAAATAAAAATGTTGTAGGTACGTATCCTGCATGCATGTTCAGAACGCGCCAAAGCCATTTCTAATTTTACTTCTAGCTATAACATGTGCTGTTTGTAGTTTCCTTGAACATGATAATTATTGTATGCAGAATACAAGAATGTGATTAGGCTCATGCTTATGATGCTGGTGTGTTAACACAGTTATCATGGTGCTTTCAGACTAGTTACTTCATAATTTGCTGCTTATTTATTGTCCAAAAACTAGAACTGCATTTACAATCACACAGGAGAATTCAGCTGACAACTGTGAGTCATCTTCCATAAAACTTGGTGTCACAAGGTTTTTAAGATTTTTACATTTGATGTTTTTGTTTATTGAGAATAACAAATGCAGGAAAACTATTTCAAAATATTCTACCAACCGTCTTGCTAAAATCAGATATGCATACTGGAGGATTTTCAAAGGTCCTCTGGTTCAATACTCGGCTGGGGTGCCTTCTGTGTGGAGTCTGCATGTCCTCCCTGTGGTCGCGTGGGTTTCCTCCGGGTGCTCCGGTTTCCTCCCACATCCCAAAGACATGCTGTAGGTGGATTGGCCACTCTAAATTGCCCTTAGGTGTGAGTGCGTGTGTGTGCCTTCTGTGGAAGGGTGGGTGCCGGGCTGGCAACTCGACACCATAAAACTCCACTGCCAATCATGAGCGGACAGGTGATCCGCTGTGGCGACCCCTAACCGGGAAAAGCCGAAAGAAGAAGAGTGTTGTAAGTCCTATATAATCTGGGACACTGAAAAAGGCAATAATAGATGGCAGATGAATGTGGGATAGGAAACCTAATGTGTAATTTATACAGTGAAAGCTAATTAACATTCAAATACATGCATACTGACTGGGCACACGTATCAATGTGCCCATTAAAACCCAACATTATTCACAGAAAAAAGTCCAGCTACAAAATGATAGAGAAAGAATAACTAAAAAAAGCTACCATCACCACATTTTCTATTACAGTAAGTACAGAAATGAAATGCATCAAATTAGATAGTGAAACAGAACAAGAAATTTCCATCTCCTGAAAGAAATACAAATGGGAAAGAAACTAAAACATTATTAGAAATACTTAAAAATAAGTACTCTGAACTAATCATGGGACATCAGGAGTCTGCAAGCATCCTAATGTAAAATAGCAAGACACATGCATTCCCAACTCAGAAAAAAAGTAGTAAAAAGTACACTTTAGCTAATGAACTCTGGAAGAGTGTCAGTAAGACATCTTACGCATGCACAGCACATCAGGAAGATATCCCTCTATCCATCTGAGGAGGTGAGTAGAGCTGGAACAAAAGTTCTAAAATACAAAACCATTATTTAAAAAGGTAAGTAATTTATATCTTTAAATGATGAAATTGTATAACAGCAATAATACATGCTTGTGTCTGTGGGTAGCACGTGTTTACCCACAGCTGGCTTTAAGTCCCTGTGACTAAATCACACCAGTCATGAGTAAACCAAGCATTACTTACACCCAGACATGAATTCTGGTTAAACCAAATGAATGTACAAATTAAAACACTAAATCTTTTAGGATCTTGCCACTGTCTTTGTAGGGGAAAAGAACATGGTATGTGAAGCAGGACTAATGACAATACTCCTATCTCCTCAAAGACATCTGTCTGCCTAAATCTCTTTTCACCCATAGATACTTCTCATCTGTGCCTCCTTCTGTTGCCATCTACATACAGCTACAGCACCTTTCTTACAGTACTTTCAATGCTTCTTTCCTATTCCTCTTATTAATGTGGCTAATACACAATTCCTGAATGTTCTACAGTTCTAAGAACTTGTTTAAGTATCTTCAGTAATTGCAACAGTACTTATCATTTTCAAACACTATCTATAAAAATAAATACTTTTGGTCATAAATATTTTAGGTGTTTACTCAATTGACAAAGAAGTTTTTTTTTTCATTTTTAACAAACAAATGCAAAAAAACATACACACATTAAAACAAGTGCAAAAATTGTTCAAAATATTAATATTTATAAACTGACTAGTATTTACCCATGTTAGGCTTCCCTAACATGAGTGTTCAACAAGAACGTGATCTGGTGACGTTTTCGCATCCCTGATTCCTCAGTGTAATTTTCCCTGCTCAGTTTTGATATGCTGCTGTTGTGACTGCTAGATCACAGTTCATGTAGCTACTCTATTTACCATTGAAAGGTGGTTCTCTTTTTGCTATGGTTGTGCAACTGTGAAGTCAGCATATTTAAATAAAATAGTTGAAATAGCTGAAGGTGCAAAACACCCAAGAGGGTGGGATATAGGGGCTTGCCTCAGAGCAAAAGGATTGCATACATAACTTATTATGTGGTTTGGTGTTTCCAGTGCTGGTGTTTTGATCCTTTATAATTGACTAATTACCCACTTAGGGGTTTTGGAGTCGGTTATTCATAAGGAAATCACTTTACCATGTGCAGGGTTCATGTATTTTCTTGTTAATGAGCAAAAACAGAAAAAAAGTATTTTCCTTTTATCTTAGCAAACAAAGACATCTGAATAACTTTGAAATAAATGACAGCCTACAATATGAGAGATTTTATACATATCCCTGTCTTTTTTTCCTACAAATGAGGAAGAAATGGCAAAACATTAGATATGCCAATATTAAAAAAGTAAACATGAATAACTTTTAAAACAAACACAGATATCAGAACATTTTAACTTCAAAAGCTGTTCTCCCAAGTAAGTATGCAACGAGTGCTGTTTCATTTAACTTGACCAAATTAATTTGCAAAGAAAACAAAATAGACTATTGCTTATTTTTGTCCATTCTTTTTCCTCAAATATGTGATTTTAGAACAATAAAAAATGATTAACTCCTCCGAATAAAAAAACTTGTTAGATAAATAAGATTGAGTGTATAATATCATTAATATTTTATATTGCAAGGGGAATATGCATTTACAGATCTTACCCCTGTCAGTTTTTCTTATGAGATATCTCATTCATTCAGATGTCCTTCATGGTTCACTGTTGCAGTCATCACTGTAGGGTTCTTCCTGCCAGCAGCAGCCCCCGATCTGCCAGAATCCAAAAGTCTGGATCGGGCGCCAGCTGAGGTCGCATTTATCCTGATGTCAATGCGCCGGAAAGTATAAAGACCTCAGCTGACGCCATTTCCCCAGTCTTTCTTGCCACGCGGTGCCCTTTGCAGTTCACTGATGCCGGTCGGCCTGTTCCTGTTTGTTTTTGGATCTAATCCCAGGTTTTTCATTTTTTACAGATAAGTACCCCATTGGGGAAGTCTTTTTCTTGCTCCAGTCAGATGTCAGAAAAAGTTAATAATTGTATTTCTTGTGGGAAGCAAATACCTCATAGGGATTTTCACTCTTACTCTATTCCCTGCCTGGGTCCTGACCACGACGTTGCTAATTGTGTGTCTTGTGTTAGATTTAATCAGCATACTATTAGGCGTAGATATAACTTTGCCTTTCACTATTTTGGAAAAAGGTTTAATTATAACATGTCTTCAGATTCTTTTCCGGCTTCTGGGGTGTGTAAGAGGCGCAGGGATGCAGACAGGCCTCCGAGGTCCACAGCAAAGGATGTTACTCAGTTATTGCCAATTGCTGGTTCGACGGTCATCAGTGAGGTGCCTTTGCAGCCCCTGTTGTCCACCTCTTTTGAACCAATTGCCTGTACCAACTCTGGTGTGGAGATGATGGGGTCTTCAGAATTGCCAGGGACTGGACCTTCGGATACTGCTCCCACAGTTGGGTCTGGAGCCGGTAGGCAGGTACCAGCTTCTGAGGAAGTTCTCAGGCCTTCACAGCTTCCTGTAAATGTGGATTCAGGTTTACATGCTAAGTCAAAGTCTAAGGCTCCAGCTAAAGTGAAGTGGCTAGCACAGGCACCTTTTGATCAGGGTTCTAAGAGGCAGATGCTTAGGATGGCTGAAGATCTCTTAACTATGATCACGGGTTCTCATCCCCCTCCTGACAAGAAGCCTAGATTACAGTCCGATTATGATTCTTCAGACCAAATTTCTGTTTCTTCTGCTTCTTCCCTTGAGCAGGATTATGCTTTTCCTCTTTATGAGGATTCTGATGCTGAAAATTCCTTTCCTTCCGCCTCTCCTCCTGAGGATTATTATTTTGGTGAAACTTTGCATGATATGAGGGTGCATTTTCACTGGGAAGGGCAGGAATTCTCTGAATCCACGAAAAGGCTTAGGGATTTTATTCTTCTCCCACAGCATAAGCCTCTGGCTATTCCCCCTGTATTGGACATTGTTGATGATGTTTTTTCAGAAGCTTCTCTCTCTCCCGATTCTTTTCCCCCTACTCTGGCCAAACCGGATAAGTATTATAGGGTTCCAGATTCTCATAAATTTCTTTTTAAAAATCTTTCGCCTGATCCGGAAACAATTTCTCAGGGTCCTAAGGGTGTTAAAGCGGCCTCTGCTAAAAATCCTATTCCCTTTGACCGAGAGTCCAGGGCTTTGGAGAGATGGGGTAAAAAGGTTTATACTTCTGCTACATAGTCTATTAGGGCTTTGAACTGTCAATTTCATATGCTGAAGTATCAGCAATACCTTTTGTCTGTATTTCAACAAAAGATGTCAGCTGTGTCTATTGGGGCGGATAATCAGGAGTTACAGGATTTATTGCATGCTATTGAACAAGTGGGTAAACATACCCTGCATTGTGGTTTTGATTCTTTGGAAGCTTCTTGTAGGGCTGCAACAACTGGTGCTGTTATTAGAAGACATGCTTGGTTAAGAGATCAAAGCTTGCCGGATCAGATTAAAGCCAAATTTTGGATGCCCCTTTACAGCACAATGTTCTTTTTGGGTCCAAAGCTGAAGAGGTATTGAAGAAAATGGAAGACAAAGTGAAATCTATGCAGACGGTTAAGGATTTTCTACAAGTGCAACCTCCTAGATTTAGCAGACACTGGCCAACTAAACCTTGGTCCTTTCCAGGCTCGGACAGGTCTCAGAGAGGCAGATTCAGGCGTTCCAGAGGTAGGGGACAGTCACAGTCCCATTTTAGGAATAAGCAGTGGAGTGCCCCCTCTCCCAAGGGAGGTGAAGATAAGTCTCAACCCTACCGAAAACAGTCTTTATGACTCTCCCTTTCTGGTTCCTGGGGCTCATCTCCTGGAAGCTCCTTTGGGGGGCGGAGGATTTCTCTTTTTTATCAAAATTGGAGCCACATAACCCGGGACAAATGGGTTCTGGACATAGTCTCAAGAGGTTACAGATTTCATTTCCACACCATGCCAAAACCGAACGGTTGGCCAGACCTGCCATATCATCAGTGGGCAGAGGCACAACGGCAGGTTCAGTCCCTCCTGGCTATGAGGTCCATAGAATTTGTACCAAATTTAGAAACAGGGCAAGGTTTTTATTCTAGACTTTTCCTGGTTCCCAGGAAGGAAAATTCGTGGAGACCAATCCTGGACCTCTCTGTGCTAAACACCTTCCTAGATATACCAAAATTCAAGATGCTCACTCTGCAGCAGCTGCTGCCTATGTTGGGCAAGAACGTTTGGATGGTGACTTTGGACTTACAAGACGCTTACCTGCATATTCCTATAAGGCAAGACTGCAGAAGGTATCTGCATTTCAAAGCGGGCTAGAAACATTACCAGTTCTCTGTGCTGCCCTTTGGCTTATTTACTGCACCCAGGGTCTTTACGAAGTGCCTGGCACCAGTAATGGTGTTTTGCAGACAGACGAGGATTCAAATTTACCCTTATCTGGACGACTGTCTTCTTCAAGCGGACGACAAAGACACTCTACTTCGGCATCTAGCTTTTGTGCAGCGTCTTCTTCTGTGCCTCAGTTTCACAGTGAATCTAAAGAAATCAAATCTGGTACCCACATAACAGATTACTTTCCTGGGTGCTCTTCTGAGTACTTCAACCCAGATGGCTTCCTTGACACCAGACAAAAAAGTGCAACTGGCTTCTTTTTTCCGATGCCTGGCTTCAATGAAACAGCTGACTGCAAGAAAAATTCTGCAGGCTTTGGGTTACATGGCCTCCTACATTCTGCTAATACCATATGCAAGTCTGCATATGAGGAAACTGCAGTGGTACCTCAAGAGTGTCTGGTCTCAGCATTACCACAGTTTGGAAACAGTGGTCACGATTTTGCCCTGTCTCCAGCGAGAGTTTCTTTGGTGGGCCGAAGCCTGTCTACAGAACAAGGGGAAGCCTTTTGTCCTCCGCCGACCGACCAAGTTTTGACAACGGATGCTTCAGATTATGCCTGGGGAGCCCACATGCATGGGAGATGTGTTCAGGGTGTTTGGACGAAGGAACAAACGCACCTGCACATAAATTTGAAGGAGATGCTAGCTGTACAGAATGCCCTGATAGCCTTCAGGGACCTTCTTCTACCAGGACAATTGTTGATACGGACAGACAACACTACAGTGATGTGGTACATCAACAAGCAGGGGAGCTCTGACTCTTACCCCCTGTGCAGATTAGCCATGAATCTCTGATACACTGCTCTGACCTGCAGTGCCGACTTACAGGCACAATTCCTGCCAGGGAAAGACAACACTCTGGCAGACGCCTTGAGCAGACGCATTTCAGATCCACACGAATGGATGTTGGATGTTCGGATATACAGGATGATTATAAAGGCTTGGGGATGTCTGGACATAGATCTCTTTGCATCCCCTCAGAATCATCAACTTCCAACATTCTGCACAAGGCCCTACCACAAACTAGCATGGAAAGTGGATGCCCTCTCATTCAGTTGGAAACACCTCTCAGTATATGCTTTTCCTCCCTTTCCTCTTCTACCTTGGGTACTTCTGAAGATAAAACAGGACAGACAGCACATGATTCGACTGGCTCCCAATTGGCCTTGGCAATTCTGGTATTCCACTCTGATGACCTTGGTTCAGGAGCCTCCCTGGATTCTGCCTCAAATCCCTCATCTACTATCTCAATGGGACGGCCGGATACTGCACAGTCATGTCAAGACTCTGCATCTAGCTGCCTGGCGGATCCAGGGTCTGTAAACACCTCTGCCCTTTCCAAACAGGTATTGGATGTAATCCTTGAAGCTAGACTGCCCAGCACTAGAAAATCTTATGTGGGAAAATGGAAAAGATTTTGCTCCTGGAGTCAAGTCCAGGGTGGTGATTCTTCTGTTCCGAACATTCCTCTGATTTTACAGTTTCTGACAGAGTTATTACATATGGGCCTATCTTTTTCGTCTATTAAGCTTCATGCTTCTGCTATTTCTGCACATTACGATACGGATCCTCCGATTTTTTTCTCATCCATTACTTAAACAATTTCTTAGAGGGGCTAAGAATATTCGGCCCCCTATAAAGGCTCCTGCTCCCACTTGGGATCTTAACTATGTTTTGGAGAAATTAACTTTGTCACCTTTTGAACCTGCAGCTTCCACGGATTTAAAATTTTTGTCTTGGAAAACTGCTTTTCTTTTAGCTATTACCTCTGCTAGAAGAATTTCGGAATTGCAAGCACTCATGGCTGTGGAACCCTTCCTTATTTTTCATCAGGACAGGGTATCTCTACGGACTAATCCCACTTTTATGCCCAAGGTGGTTTCAGCAGTGGCCTTGAATCAGTCTATTCATTTGCCTACCTTTTATCCTAATCCTCAAAGTGAGGAAGAAAGTCTTTTGCACTCTCTAGACATGCACAGACAGCTTTGTCTATACCTGGCAGGACCAAAATATTCCGAAAATCTGATCAGTTGTTTGTCGCTTATGCTCCTACTGTTCAGGGGAAAGCAATCACTAAGCAAACTATTTCCAAGTGGATTGCCCATTGCATCAAGTTCTGTTACTCTTATCATGGCAATCCGGTTCCTGTTAATGTTAGGACTCATTCTACCCGGGCTACTGCTATTTCAGCAGCTTTTCTTTGTGGGGTTCCTACCAAGGATATTTTGGAAGCTGCTACTTGGAGTTCTGTACATACCTTTTCTAAGCATTACAACCTCCCTCTCTATTCTAAATCCAGGGCAGGTTTTGCTTCGGTGGTTTTGCAAGGTTTTGTGACCGCTCCCTCCGTTTCTCCTCCAGCCACCCTTTCTTAGCTTTGGGACTCAACCCTACAGTGATGACTGCAACAGTGAACCACGAAGGACATAGTACAGTTATGTACTCTTACCATAAATGTAGATGTGAGTATTGTCTGTTATGAGGTATTTTGGCTGCTGAGGTTTTGGGCATGGTTTCCTTTTTAGCCTTTTCTTTCTGGGCACCTGACTTCTGGGGCAAGAAAAACTGGGGAAATGGCGTCAGGGTGGGAAATCCAGGGCAGGTTTTGCTTCGGTGGTTTTGCAAGGTTTTGTGACCGCTCCCTCTGTTTCTCCTCCAGCCACCCTTTCTTAGCTTTGGGACTCAACCCTACAGTGATGACTGCAATAATGAACCACAAAGGACATAGTACAGTTGTGTACTCTTACCATAAATGTAGATGTGAGTATTGTCTGTTATGAGGTATTTTGGCTGCTGAGGTTTTGGGCATGGTTTCCCTTTTAGCCTTTTCTTTCTGGGCACCTGACTTCTGGGGCAAGAAAAACTGGAGAAATGGCATCAGCTGAGGTCTTTATACCTTCCGGCGCATTGATGTCAGGATAAATGCGACCTCAGCTGGTGCCCGATCCAGACTTTGGGATTCTGGCCAATCGGGGGCTGCTGCTGGCAGGAAGAACCCTACAGTGATGACTGCAACAGTGAATACACTCGAACATCTACATTTATGGTAAGAGTACACAACTGTACTTTACCCTCCCATATTGTACTGTATGAATATAATGTGTGTGTGTGTGTGTGTGTGTTAGGGAACATGTTTACAGGATGCCAAGACTTCTTGCAACATGGCAGATTTAAAAATTTACTATGCCAGAGCTATAAATCTTTTGGCTATGAGCAAAGTGCTGCTTTTGCTGTCAGTGGGCCAAATTCAGATGCAGTTTATGTAATGAGCAGGACAAACATGTAACATGCACAGACAAACATCAACAATCTCTTATTCTTTAAAACATATTGTGTTGGGCCTAGGTTAGTGAAGAAAACCATAAGGAAGTCATACAAGTTGGTTTGCAAATGTGGCCATTAGTATGTCATGTGCAATTTAGAAGCCCAGCTGAAGTCAGGACACAATGCAAGGAAAACTTGGACATTGGAAGTAACAATGGGCAAAACAAACTAGAAATCATGATCATCATTATTAACCCCCAGTTTTCCAATTTTCCACATGGAGTTGGGGTGTCTTGTCAACTGTCTCCACCTTTCTCAATTCAGTGCCATTCTCCTACATTCTTTAATAGTCAAGCCTGACTGTCACAAAACCTCTCTCACAAAATCCAACCATCTCTTTGCTGGACATCCTTGTTTCCTCTTCCCTTCTTCCTGTCTCTCCCAAAGCTTCTTTACAAAATCAGTTTCTGGTTTAATGCACATATGCTCAAATTACTGCAATCTGTTCTCTTTGAACTTCTCTGCAATTGGAGCTACTTTGGCTTCTGCTCTGACATCACCATTTTTGTTTGTCCTGTAATGTGCATCCTTGCCATCCTTCTCAGGCATTTCATCTCTATCACTTCTAACTTCCACAACTGCTCTGCCTTCACTGCCTAGATTTCTGTACCATACAGAATTACTGGTGGCATTCTTCTGTCAGACACTACCACTGACACTTTGTGCCAGTTGGCTGCAGCCCTTCTGACTCTAGCTCTGACCTCCTCATTCAAATTTCCCTTCTCCAAAACAACCCCTTCCCGATACTTGAAGTCATTAGCCTTTTCCACCATTTCCCTTCAGTCTCAATTTTCAGCTTCTTCTTCTGCTTTACCTCCATTTGCTGCCATAAGTGTTTTAGCTGTATTCAGTTTAATCCCATGTGCCTTCAGTTTTGCATTCCATTCCACTGTAATTCGCAAAAGCTCATGTCCAGAGTCTGTTTGCAGTGATACATTGTCTGTATACAGCAGTTTTGTTGATCTGTCCCTCCAACCTGTTTGCCAGTGCAATCTAACACTAGTATAACCAGCAGTAGTCTCAGAGCTGATCCCTGATGCACCCTAACTCCCACTGCTCATTTTTGGTGACATTAGTCAATATCACCAAATCACCTAGAAACAGGTTTTTACACTACTGAGTCAATGTGATCAAATCACTTAGAGCAATTGTTTACACTATTGAGTGGCTAGCCCCGACACAGAGCACAGTCTGTGATCCATGTTCTCCTGTTTACAGGATAATGCACACCACAGCCAATGGCTAAAGGTGTTGGTATATACAACTGTTCCCTTGATAGGCAGCACCTACATTTTATGGTGCTGCTTATGACACCACTGAACTTTTGGGTGAGTTTGAAAGAGAAAGACCTAGAATTTGTGAGAGGCTGGAGGAACTCCACAGAGACGTGGGAAGAACAGGCAAACTCCACACATGCATTGGCCAGAAGTTTGGCTCAAACCCTGTACCTTGTGCTCAGGAGGCAGAGACCATAACCATTATGCCAACCACAATGTAAAACACACAACAAAATGCTGTCATAATTTTAGGGCAGGTGCTTGATGTCAAGAACAAAGATGACACTTTATCCACAGGACACTGTACCCCGAAGAAGCATATTGGGGACCTTATATCTTCATAAGAATGCCTGTGGCAGGTAGGTAGAATATATTTATTTATTTATTTATTTATCTATTTATTTATTTATTTATTTATTTATTGCCATTTGATTACTAGGAAAGTACAACTGGGTAGAAGCTCATTTTCAGTGGAGGCCCGGGGAGAAAAGCTCCAAATTATTACAAAATATTTTAAGAATAATACTTTTATAATCTTCAAAAATAAAAAGAAGATGTTTGCAGTTTAAATAATTATAAGAAATTAGATGAAATATAAAAACATTGGTTAAGAATCGATACAAGTTATATGATAATTTAATATTTAGAGAAACTTTAGACAGTTTGTAAAAAATGAAAGGTAAGTTAGTCTAATACAAACAGGAACTGCATTATGAAGTGAGGAGAAAACAGACATGGTATATTTAGAGAGAAGGACAGGGAAGAGAATTCAATAGAAGTAAGGAAGTAGGTGAAGAAAGGAGAGCAATGAGGTATAAGGAATGAAGATACGTGTCCACATTTAGGGATATAGTTTATTCTGGTTTTGAGCAAGAACAGAGACAGATTTTAGCTAGGAAGTCTTTCAGAGTGGTTTTGAAATATGGGAGGGAGGGTTTTGACCTGATAGATACAGGTAAGGAATTCCAGGCCTTAGCAACCTTGTACGAGTACAGACAATGCCCAGCAGATTTGATAGGTTTGTAGATAGGAGTTTTTGGTCTCTGGAGCGACATAGGGGTGGCCACAGTGGTGCAGCGGTTAGCATTGCCACCTCACAGCAAGAGGTTTTCCAGTTCGATCCTCGGCTGAGGTGCCTTCTGTGCGGAGTCTGCATGTCCTCCCTGTGGTTGCGTGGGTTTCCTCCGGGTGCTTCGGTTTCCTCCCACATCCCAAAGACATGCTGTAGGTGGATTGGACACTCTAAATTGGCCCTAGGCACGAGTGCGTGCATGTGTGTGCCTTCTGTGGAAGATCGGGCACCAGGCTGGCAACTTGACACTGTAAAACTCCACTACCAATCATGAGCAGACAGGTGATCCGCTGTGGTGACCCCTAACCAGGAAAAGCCGAAAGAAGAAGAAGATCGCAATGAGCGACTGGGAAGATAGTTGTGTAGAATATTTTTAGTGCTGGACAGGCAGTTGGATGCTGAATAATTTTATAGGTGGTTAGAAACTGCATATGTTAGTTGATGAGGCAGTTCTAATCAATTTAGGCTTTTTAGTGCTAGACAGTGCTGGGTTCTGAAAGGGGTATTTGCTACAAATTTAGCAACTTTGCTATAGCATTATTCAGGTTGTAATTTTTGTGAAGCCTAGAGGTTAGTGAGGATGGGCATGCCAAAAAGAAGTGTGGGAAGGAGATAAGTAGTGGAAAGTGTAGTTTTAGTTGTATCAGTGAGAAACTTTTTTTGCTCTGTGAAGCAACCCTTATGCAGTTTTGTATATGCAGGCCGAATATAAGATTATCATACACTATCGCCCCTAATAATTTGCTCTGAGAAGTGACTTCAATGGCTGTAGTATCAAAACAGAGGACTTTAAATTTTGCTTTTTCATGAGAGAGGGATTTGGGGAAAAAGCAGTAGTTTGGTCTTTTTTGGGATGAGCAGGAGTTGTGAGTTATGAAGCCATGTTTCAGTGGCTGTTAAAGCTTCCTGAGGAATTGTTTGGAGATGTGCCATGTTGTCACATGTGCAAATGAGAGTGGAATCATCTGCGTATTGTACTAGGGTGACCTGTTGTGTGGATGTATAGTGGGTGTTGGTGAAAATGTTAAAGAGGAGGGGACCAAAGATAGAGCCTTGTCTTACACCAGTGGTGACTGTGAGGTAAGGAGAGTGCATGGAGTACAATTTTAATGACTGATACATATTGGACAGGTAGGTTTTGAACCATAGAAGGGTGGGCTGAGAGAGACCTAGTGGGGACCTTTGAAGTAGATGTTGTCTGTAACAAACTGTTACAGGCTTTAGACAAGTCTAGAAATAAGGAACACACTAGACTGCTGTATCTCTGGCTTTATTGACAGTGTATCTATACAGGTTAGAATGTCAGTGCTAGTACTATGGGAAGGATGGAAACTATGTTGTGTAGGGGATAGGAGTTTTCCTGCAGAAGACAGTATAACAATTCTTTCTGATTACATTTTCAAATATTTTGGCAAGGAGAGATAAGATTACTATAGGTCTAAAGTTATTAATGTCTGCTAAATTTCCTCCTTCATGAAGAGGGATAAGGTGTGACTTTTTCCAGAGAGAGGAAACATGGGATTCCTGGATTTACCTATTTATAAGGCTTGAGACAGGATAGGCAATACTACTGGCTGCTAATTTTAGGTACTCATTTGGAAGGTCATCAACTGAAGAAGAGAATGGTTTAAATTTGTTTAAAAGTAGTTTTATATAGGATGTGGGCACAGGTTTGAAGGTGAAAGTGGATGTGGTGATATGTAGCTGTTGGGCTGGGTTGGAATTAGATGTTGAAGAATCCTTGGTTAGAGGTGTTATACTATCTATAAAATAAGAGTTGAACTGCATTGCAGTTTCAAGTGTTCAGTTATCAGGAAAGGGGTTTGGGTTGAATTTTTGGCTGGGAGTAAGATTTCTTTAATGGATATCCAAACTTTTTTAGGGTTGTGTTTAGTATTATTCTGAAAGTTGTTATAGTATAGTTTTTGTCTTCATTTATTTGCTTTTTAGTATGACTGCAAAGCATTTTGAGGTTGTCATGATATAAAGGTGTTTTATATTTTTGCCTTTTTTTCATGCTTTCTTCTGTCCTACATCAGCATTATACTCTTTTTGGATAGTCAAATTGCATTATTTGTTTTTGGTTTCTTCTTTCTAAGATGTGCAAGGCTGTTTAGGATATTTAGAAAAGTTGTATAGTATTAATTTACAGCATCATCTAACAGGAGGATTTACAATATATAAACAAGTCAATAAACTCAACCCTTAGAATAAAGAAACCTACAAGGATGAATATGAACTGCTACATATAAATGTATAGCTGCTTCATTGCTGCCACACCAATATCACTACTCCAAATATAGTGATAAATATAAGAACAAACGTTGGTGAAGTAATTGTATTATAAATTATTGCCACCAAATGCTTAAACTATGTGAGCCAGTTTTTTGCTGTGAATTTTATAAAGCCAGAAATGTGTCTTCCCAACAGAGTTATGTTTTGCTAATAAGCCACAATTTAGAAAGTGCAGTGTGTGTCTGGTCTCACACTGATAGTCTACAACATTGATAACTAACTGGAATGACAGTAAAGAGACCAAGTACAGAAATCTGTCTTGTTTTGTAGTTTGGTGTTGTGTGCTCTTGGAATATGGATAGTAAACCGTTTTCATTCTTAAACTGTTCCTGTGAGTAATCCTGTTACCTGAGGTGTGCTCACTTATGTAACAAGGGTTTTGTTTTCCTGCTCTTCCAAGAACTGTATGTATGAAAGATTGATCAGCTAACTGTATGTAACCTATGTTAATCCAATAAAAAGTACCTAATTATCCTTGTGTTCCAGTTTCCTTGAGGAAGCATGCTGACTATCAAACAATCTCTTCTCTTACCACTGAAGGTTGCACAACATGAGACATGTGTCATGTTCTGCTCTTACAGGGCCAGGATATCGTACTCCATACAGCTCATAATAGGAGCACAACACGAACAATGTATTTTGTTCTTCCCATGCTGGGATCCTGTTCGTTTTTACATCATTCTGAGTTTTACAGCCCAAGACATTCTTCTAATCTCAGCTCAGTATTCAGCTACTCCATGAGCACATGCATGATACATTGAGTTAGACTATTCACACAGCAGTGTGGTTATTGCTGTGTTTGGGTCATGTTAGCATCGTGACCATTTTGGATGCTTATCACTGTTATCCCACTTTCCTGTCCTTCAAGTATCCTATCCCTGTTGTATACACTAGCACAGCTTCTGTGGACTGTACTATATCACACAGTATGATTGCATACCTGTTTCATTGGATTGTCTTGCTTGTTTGTACACCACATGTGCTTGTATACACGCAGTACATGCGCATGCATGCTTGTCTGTGTGATGATATCTGACCATGTTATGATGTTGCATGCTGCTCTTGCAATGTGTCCCATTCTACTGTTAGGCTCTTGCTCTACAGAGGTTGTGTGGTGTGTGTACCCATATTGGTTGCATGTTTGGCTCAACTGTCCTCCTGTAATACAACTTCTCCTGTGTTGTTGGCCTGTCCAATTCGACATCCAGTGCTAGATTTTCCGCTCCTCATTACTAAGTACTGTAGGATACCTGTACGTGTTTGTTGTTGAACGTACTTGCAGGTTTGATTTCTGTCCGTGTATATTATTTCCTGTCATTGATGCTTTCCATTTAGTTTCAAATGCCCATCTACTGCAATGGAGTTTTGGTCAAACTTTCCAATGTTTCGTGTGTCTGCACATTTTTTCCTTGGGTACTTATGTAGTTGGCGTGATGAGGGGAACTTTAACTGGACATTTTTCCTTTCTCTTCAGTTCTCTTGATCTTTACTTCGAGTGTTTTTCATTTTTTATAAGCCATCCTCTACATTGTATGCATGGCAGACTGCTTGCCTTTCCTAGTACTCCATGACACGACATTCCCAGAATTAAAATAGTGACCTTTATTCCCACTTACAATCTTCTCAGTTCTTTCATCAGGCAGTAGTTTTGGCAAATTATCCTACTGCTCAGATGTTTCCCTGTCAAACATGAGTGAGGTCTAGAACCCATAATTCTGGTTGCAAGGGCTGATACTCAGCCTACAGAAATTAAAATTTAAATCCACAGAGCATTATGAAACTTGTCAAATCCAGGTTTGTGTTATTGTTCCTGTCAGAAGTCATTACTTTTTTCATTCCACTAATTGCCTACCTTTGTGAGTTATGTAATACCATCCATATCCCTTCCCCAGATTGCTGCTTATCCTTACTGTGTGAATCATGCTGTTTACAACACTAGACAAGCTTGTTTTAAAGTGCAAAAGCTGAGGTCCAGAGCTGATGGTGTGCAAGGAAACCAGAGATGAGTCATAAAGCTTATGAAATAAGTTGGTCTTATAATAAAATATAAATAATAAAACAATTACTGAAGACAATGGCAGTTTTTTGTAAGATGTATGTGTCATGAGCGGAATCCATGAAAACTCACAGTTTGTATTTCATCTGAAAGTTTGATCATCCAAAGTTCCTTAACATTAGCCTTTTCCTCTGAGAAGTTAAAGCCAAATAGGAGCAGTCAAAGCACTGAGCCCTAAGGTACCCCACCAGTGACTGGTGTCTTCATGGAGGTGATCTCCAAAGACATGGATTAGAACTCACTAATATGGGAGACTGCTGCACACCCCCTACTGTAATGCCTTCCCTGGTAAGGTCAGACCACAAAATGGTCTCTTTTGAAGTAACAATAAAACCTGGACTCCCAGCTAAACCTGGAATAGTCAAGAACTATTCTAAGGCTAACATCCTGCTATCAAGTGAGAACCTGGCATAATTTCAAGCCCCCATAAACCCTGAGAACACTTGTGCTTATGCAGAACTGTTTACAGAAATCCTGTGCCAGCATGTTAATAGCTGCATAGAGGCACCTGTACCCACCAGAAAAAAGTACAGAACTAACTTAAAAAAACAAGCCACCCTGGTGGAATCACAAAATAAATTGACTGTATAACAGAAGGAAGAAAATCACAGCAAAAATTAGTAGGTGCAGCATCCAGCAGGATAAAAGCACTCTCATCAAACTAAACAAACAACTCAGAGGACAAATAACGTCTACCAAACCCAAATTTGAGGTACGTTTGGCCTTCCAGGCCAAGGACATCCAGAAAGCATTCTTTAGCTATGTCCACAACCTCAAAGGCAATACACAGTTGTGTGCAGAACACATTGTAAATGGAGCCATCTATAGTGAGCCAGAAGATATAGCAAACCTCCTGTCTGATAAATTTAGCTCCAACTTTACCCCTCTCTCCCCCTCAACCTTCCCTCAGGAAATATCATCAAATATAACTCCCCCTTGCTATTACTAATGAACAGGTCCTTAATGCTCTCTCTCTTTGACTAAGAACACCACATCAATGGCCCCAGACAATATCCGAGGATGCCTTCTTAATAGCATGAAACATGTCCTATCAGGGCCTCTGGAATTATTATTTAACTGTAGCCTCTAAACAGGCTTCATGCCTCATGAATGGAGAAAGGCAGCAGTGATCCCTCTGCACAAAGGTGGGTCATCTACAGACCCCAGAAACTACAGACCCATAAGTCTAGCTAGTCTTATATGTAAAGCCATGGAAAGAATTATCATGGAGATGATCAATAGAGATATAGTAAACCTCCAGACATTGGATCCAACCCAGTTTGGTTTCATCAAGAACAAATCATGCCTACTCAGCGTGGTGGACTTCCTCGAGAAAGTCACCAAGGCAATGGATGCGGGCAAAGTCATTCACACTGCCTACCTTGATCTGGCCAAGGCATTTGACATAATACAACACTCAGGTATTGTTGACAAATTCAAGAGGTTAGGTATAAACCCATATGTCACCCAATGGATAACCAACTGGCTCAAAGACAGGACCCAGGAAGTTAGAACTGGAGAGTCCACCTCTACAAAGAGGCCAGTAACAAGTGGAGTCCCTCAGGGATCAGTCCTTGGACAGCTCTTTTTTGGCATTTGCTTCTCAGAAGTCAAGGCCAATGTCAAGGGTCTCTGGCTGAATATATTTGCAGATGATTGCAAATTAGGAGCCGTCACTGAAAATCACACTGACACAAATGTTCTCCAGGAGGGGCTGACACAGACGAACAACTGGTGTCGGAGTGATGGACTAAAACTGAATGCCAAGAAATGCATAATAGTATCCTTTGGGAAGTCATCCATCCCTGGTAACTATCATATTGACAACATGCCCCTTAGAGTTGACCCAGTAGTCAGGGACTTAGGGACAGAAATAGACAGTAATCTAGCCTTTGATCATCACACATCTACAGTGGTGAGGAACTCATTCTATGTCGCACAACTTTTAAACAAAGGTATGGCATCTAAATCCAAGGAAGTCATTGTTCCACTGTATTTGGCATTCATCAGACCTATCATTGAGTACAATGTCCCCTTTGGTAACTACTCAATCAGGCATATCCAACAACTGGAACGTCCACAGTGGTTACTCACTAAAATAATAAAAGGCGTAAGTAATATATCCTATGCAGACCGCCTCAAGGCCCTATCTCTGCATTATGTCTCCTACATGCTTTTGAGGGGAGATCTATGCTTGCCGTACAGGGCATTGTCAGACCCCACGCTGATGGACCTCCTGCATATCCACAAAACAAATAGCACCAGAATTACCTATTCTAAAGACCTTGCTTGTGATATAAATAGGACCAGCTGGAGAGATAGGTATGTATCCCAGAGACTACCCTGTCTATGGAACAGGCTCCCCATCCATGTGAAAAAGAGTTCCTCCCTAACCCAATTCATGTGCAACTTGGACAACTGGATGGGAAACTAGAAAGTCACCCTGGATTGGCACCTATGTCTCTATTCATGTGCAACTTGGACAACTGGATGGGAAACTAGAAAGTCACCCTGGATTGGCACCTATGTCTCTAATGGACAGAGGTAACCTGCAAATGGTTCATTTCCCAGGCCCATGCTTACACTTATCAAGGGTATCAGAACTTGTCAGAGATTTGGGATGCATGGCTAGGCTTAAAAAGGCCTTTGTGATAGTTAGCCTAGTAAACACCTATGCACCTATGCACCTATGAACCTATGAATCAGTCCTGACTTCCTGGGTCCTGTCTGTGAACCAGCTGGCAATCCAGTGAATTATGTAGGGATTTATGCCTTGCTTGGTGAATTTGCCAACTACACCTGAGTGTGATATTGTATCAAATGGTTTACTATTGAAATTTCGAACATCACTCGGTCGACTGTTGTATTGTCGAATGCATTAGGTCGGAAATGCAATTGTCGAAGATATTATAATCAATCGAGGAACGGTTTTACCATGGGTCGAGGTAGGGAAGATGGTTGTAGTAGGGAATAATACTGTACACCTACCTTGACCCATGTTAAAACCGTTCCTCGATTGATTATAATGTCTTCGACAATTGCGTTTCCGACCTAATGCATTCGACAATACAACAGTCGACCGAGTGATGTTCAAAATTTCAATAGTAAACCGTATCAAATACCTTAGCCAGGTACAGGTAAGCAGTATGCCCCATTTTCCCCTCATCCATTGCCTCGATGACCTTATCAAAGAAGTCCACCAGGTTTAGTAGGCATGACCTTCCCTTGATAAACCCAAACTGAGTCAGGTCTAGTGTCTGAAGGTTGCCTATGTCTTTGTTGATCATTTTCATGACAATTCATTCCATTGCTTTTCATATTAGACTAGCCAGATTATTAGGTTTGTAATACTGCGGTGGTGGTGCTGCGGTAGTGTTGTCGCCTCACAGTAAGATGTTGTCCTGTTCTATTCTCAGCTAGAGCATCTTCTGTGTGGAGACATGCGTGAATGGGCGTACCTTCATTGAAGGTTGTGCATCAGGGCCGGCAACTCGGCATGTAAAAATATACCTGTAGCTTGCTAGGATATGGTATGTGACTTTATCTATGGTGATTTGCTTGTCCTTTTTAACCAATCTCGAGTTATGCTTCATACTAATATAGATTGAGACCTTTTGTCCATGTCTGTGCAGCTAATGGTCTAAATATTTGGAAGGCACTTGGAGCCTTGCATTACTGGAGTACTTTCTGAGGATTTAAACTATGTCTTGGCAATGGCATAGATGTCTATATTCTCCACAGTGAGAGAGCTTATAGGGTGTGGAGTTTCTTGTTTATGCTCCTAGCATTGTGGAGTAACACCTTTTGGATTCTTTGGGCTTTATTTGCTATGTCAGTAGGTTTGTTAATTTGGCATTGCTTAAAAAGGGCTCTTGGAGTGGATACAATTTTAGCCAATATTTGCAAGCCTAGGGGAGACGGGTGCAGACCATCCTTTGCAAAGTAACATGGTTTGTTAACCATGGCCTCCCATGCTGACAAATATTGAATCCTCCTGGAAAGACACCAGAAACTAAGTCAGTTATTTAAGCCAATCAACTTTTGTTCACTCTGTGGCATCATCCTTGATGAAGGTAGAATGCTGCTCAATGCAAGGCACGTGCCTGCCTAAGAGACATATAAAGAAAGGTCAACAATGTCCTGTTCATATAGTCCAGGGGAGTATGTCTCAAGTCATTAACGCCCGCATGAACTATGGAACTGGTACATGTGGTGTAGTGATTTAAGTGCATGTGTAACTTGGTGGATTCTGGCTACAGATAAGCAGTTAACAGTTTTCTTCTCCTTTGTCAGTCTGGTGAGTGGGGCATCTGTGTGTTGTACAATAGAGTCCCCCGTGACAAGACTCTTGGGTAATGTGTTTGCTTCATAAGGGGCTTTGCTCTTGGGGCTCCACTGGGTGTAGGCTTATGTGTGGTATATGGTGTTGCTTTTGGTGAGTGCTTTAGAGATTGCTGAGGATAGGCATAGCTCTTTATAGGCTTATGAAGTCTTTGAAGTTTGGGTTGCTTTGTAGTGCATCAGCATAATCTGGTCTATGTGTGTGGTGGTAGACGCTATGTGTGGTGGATATAGTGTGTGTTTTCTTGACAACCTTCTTTGTATGAAATATTGTTGCCTCTAGTAAAATTGTGTATATGCCTCTCTTGCATACTGTATTTGTTTCTTTAAGGATTAAATGGTTGCCTGTAAACATGAGAGAATTGCTACACTGTCTCAGGATGTCCATAGCAACGAATCTGGCTACAGAGACATTTGGAAATTGCATATCCATGTTGTCCCAACTTGTATTTGGGTGAGCTACTGTACGTTGTGGTCTGGGTTATACATATGGTGCTGTGCTTCCCTTCCCTGTCCTATCCACAGCCTTCAACCAATACTGTACACATAAATTCTCCATTTTCCATAGCTGTAACTCAGGCATACTTGACATGTCTCCTGGATACTGGTCCACACCCACCGGCTTCCACTGCTTAGATTCTCAGCTTACTGTGTAGCATGTCATCATGTCTGTCATCTTCAGCACCTCTGGCTCCCAAGGCCTGTATTGCACAGTTCTTAGACTGTCGAGATGACTTTAGTTGATATTCATTACAGTGACCTGATTTATTACTTTTGTTCACATCTGGTCTACAAGCATGTGTCTGTGGAACAATCTGTACAATCAAGAGCACCATTGGTCTGTAACAGTGCTACAAACTTCTGCTCTAGTTGTTCTTTTATATATGTTTTGGCAAAATAAAACCGGATACCCAGGCACATATACCAGAAGTAGAATGTGCCCAGGATAACTTGTTAATACTCACCTGTCTAAGCTATTTCTATTCCTACATCCTACTGTTGATTTGTTTGCTTACTGCATGAAGTGAGAGTACCCAGCCTGCTGCCAATACCCTTTCCACCCACAATGGTGTCATTGCCTCTGATCATTGGCATATTTACATCCTGTTAGTAAACATGGCAAAATAAAATATGAGGGGTAGGGAAAGGAAACAGTTCTTGCATTTCAGAATTTCTGACAATATGTACATGAATATGAATGCTTTTCCATACTGGCCATTGTTTATATTTGTTCTGCACTGCTGCTTTCCAAAACCACCAGCCGGTAAAGATGGACTGGAGCTTATATATTTCACATGCTTTTGCATGTGTATTCATATATAGAACTATATTTCTGCTAGTTCAATCATAACTATCAAACTTCACTAAAACATACCCTAACTAATTATTACCTACAGTTTGGTAATCCTTATGCGTCCTTTCCTATCCATAGATATAAATCTGCCTACCCACATGTAGTTCACTTTATATACATTTAGAGCCCTATGCAACATGCACTAAATCTATATGTTTGTCTGTGTGCAAAACCGTGTGTGTGTGTGTGTGTTTGTGCATGTTCAAATGTGTATACACACACTGCAGTATACAGTGCAAGTTCCATATGTTTTCTTTGTATAATATGTTACCTGAAATGCTGCTTTATTACTATGGTGTAAGATTGTCAGATATCTTTAGTTGAATATATGGCTGTTTATTTCTCTGCCTCCAAAGGTGCAATGGTCATGGAATCAGACACAACAGAACTGGATCTGTCTGATAGTGCATCACCGGTGCTTGACAATAATGACAACCTACTCATGGTACAGCCAAATCTCACAATGCCATTATCAACACTGACAACAGTTAATTACATCCTACCACCCACATCTGCTGACACAGCTGTGTTGATTCTAGAATCTTTCCTTGCCTCTGCATTGGATATGGAAGAGCACACCATCCATGGTAGCCCAACATATGCAGCAGGGTCATCATCAGCTCATCCAACAGCAGTGGGCAGAAGTACTACTGCACAGCATGAAGGCAGCATTAAACAGTGGCACACCAGTGGATGTCAGTGTCATGAATTCTGCTCGCTGCCCAATCTAGTCATCACCCTGGGCATAAACCAACAAATGTGCAAGAAGGTGATCTTGATTAGCATACTGTGTGGCATACCTAAAAATACACATGAAAAGCCTGCATACAGCTATGGATATTACGGACAGGGAACACTCTCATCTGCTGATGGCAATGTAGGGCAATTTTGCAGCTACTGCAGTTACTATGGAGTATTTTGTCCCTGCTCACCATGCTCATTGCCATACTCATGACCACTGGTTATCTGTCTCTACTGTGGATATCCCCCACAGAGCAGGATCCTCAAGGTCATGGAATGATACTTTCTCACCATATATTGGCGGCATCCCTGCAGTAGTATGATGAGACTACCCTCACATATATAGCCATGTTAGTCTACCACATTGCATGGGGAGGCAGTCATGTTCCCACAGTTCTACATGATCCTTGGTAGCGGGTGTTGCTGGCAGTGCCATTCTATGAAAGTGATGCCTCCATGGCTTAGACTGTCCACAGTCTAAATCATTCCCACCTCTGGATCTAAAACCCTGTCTGATGCAAGCATAGCAGCATTCCCCACCAACTGTAATGGTGTCTCCCTGCGCAACCCAGAACATCTGGACACTTATCTCCATCAGGAAGTGTCACCCTTCACCCCATCTATACACAGTGTATCTAGCTCCCCAAAGACCCAGTTATGAAACAAAATAATTTTCCACATTCCTTAGTCCTTTCCCTTTCTGCCTTTGTAGACATTGTTGATCCTTGTTATTGTGACCCACTCCATCTGTGTAAATGAGAACTTGTGCCCTGCCCACTCCTCTGTGTTAAATGGGTTAAGTAAGGTCTGATGCACAGTAAGGCCAGTCAATAGCTGTACTGCATAATGTGGGTGTACAATTGCACTCATCAGTTTTAATCTTTATTATCTCTATTCTGGCCCATAGTTTTGGACCAAATGTCAGCTCTTTCTTAGTGCTGCAGCATATTATGCCCACCTCAGCCTTGCATGAGGTCCCTCCAATAACTCCTTGCCTGGCACCTGCATTGCCTACAAGACATAAAAGTGGACAGCTGTATGAGAGAGTTCCCCTACAGCTGATTCCTTCAATGACTCATCACATATTCCACTGCTGGCTCCATTCTGTCTGTCTCTCTGAAGGCAACTCCATATTATGGCTGTGTATATAACACTATGTTGTGAAGCACTGCACAGACCACAGATATTTTGCTGCAGGTTTCTGAAGCAAGCTGCAGCATAATACCAGAGGAATCTAGTTAATGGAATCAGGTCTTCAACACTCTGAACACAAATTTGGCAATGTTGCAGGTATGTGACCATACTGTGTTGTATGACTTCTTAGCCATGCTCTGCAGGTTGTATATTAGTGTCTTGAACTATGGCTCCAGAGCATATCTGGCATCACCTGCAAGACATAAAATGGACACCTGTATGACTGGGCAATGTTCAACGCACCTGTTGACTTGTTTATGTAGCCTGGTAGTGGAGATTTCAACACTTACCAATTAGATGCCCCTTTAAAAAAAATCACCTTACACAAATTGCTGCTGTGGTTTAGACATATGCCAGATGTGGAAATCATGGGAACTATTTGGATGTTGCACAGATGCAGTATATTAAAAAATACCCTGTGCATCGCACACCAACTTGCAAATGATGGAGTGGAAACACTTTCAGTTGGCATACCTAAAACAGAAGCTAAACCCAAATTTATGCTTGCTTTAATAAAAAAAGAAGGTAAAACATTGACCACATTCCCCATTCATTTCAATATAAAAAAGTAATTTCACACAGAGCTCCACAGCACACAAGGGTTCATACAAACACGCACACACATAAACAAACACGCATGCGTGCATACTCACGCACATGGGCACACACACTGCTCACCTAAAGAAATACCGCAGAAATGAACTGCAGCTCTTAGTTTGAAAAAACTAACTTGGCACTTTTTAAGCCTAATACTCAAAAATGTTCTCTAATGTGTCAGAGATGGCTACTTATAACAAATCAAAATAAGCAACTTAACGAAAAAGACAGACTGATGCTGACAGCCAGAGAAAGTAGTCATTGTAAGCTGGAGAGAAACAAACAGACAGACAAAATCACCACAGGTCTCTCTCTCTCTCTCTCTATGTAACTCTTTTTCTCACTGTTCCTCTCTCTCTTTCACTCCCTTTCTCTATGACATTAGGGAGACAGAACCACTGCCTGTAAACCAAAGTAAAGCATCATGACAGCCCTTATTCAGGCCATTTTGGGGATAGAACAATACCCAATTACGTTGATTCAAGAGCACTAGTTGTTGTTTGTCTTTTCGGCTTTTCCCAGTTAGGGGTCGCCACAGCTGAACTCCTAATGATTGGCAGTAGATTTTTTTTTTATGGTGCTGAGTTGCCAGCCTGACGCCCAACCTTCAGCGAAGGCACACCCATTCACGTATGTCTTTCGGAGACCACTTGACCGCGGGGAGGACATGCAAAATGCAGAAAAAGTCAAGGTGTATGTTTATTTTCAGTGTTTGAGTGTGGCTATCCTCAGAGAAACTGGCACCATTAGAGAAACAGGATGTAAAGTTAGGTGGTCTAGTTTCAATGTACTGCTGAGCAGTCTGAAAAGAAGAGTCAACAAACTGACAGTGTTTCCTCTCATATCTGTTTCATGAATTTCATATTAATAAATCTAAATGTTATATAAGGAATACCAGTCCATCACAGGGCATACACAATATCTTACTGGGTAGCTCAGCAGTTCACCTACTTGCATGTCTGTGGGATGTGGGAATAAGCTAAAACCTCAGGGGACACAGTAAAGACCTGCAGATTCCACAAAGAAGACACTCCAGCAAGGAAATGAACCAGAGAACCAAGTGATGAGAGGTTGTAACACTAACCTCTACACTACTGTGCAACATGGGACTGATAACAGATATAAATAATCTATATCTAATGCTATTGCCCAACATATTTTAGTTTTACATATAAATATTGTGTGTGTGTGTGTGTATGCTGTTACTGTAATTATCATAACAATGGAATAGACACCTATAACACTAATAAAAGAATGTGCTTAAAAAGTCTACTTTTATGTATAGATAAAAAGAAGTTATGTCTTACCATAACGTTCCATCTGTGATGTTGATCCTCGTTCAGTCATTACACATGGGTATCGGTTCCGACCTCGGAACTGAGCTGGCCATTTTCCAAGCTCGCGTCAGCCACAAACTCTCGAGCTAAACTCTTACCCATAATTCCCCTCTCCCTGTTACCTCAGATTGACTTTGCATGTCAAAAGAAGGTAGAGGCTACCCCTGGTCAACTGACCTATCTGACTCGGAAGATAAAATCCACTATAAGCCTCACGAGTGGGATGGAGGGAGGGTCGTAATGACTGAACGAGGATCAACATCACAGATGGAACGTTATGGTAAGACATAACTTCTTTATCTGATGATGCTAATCCTCGTTCATTCCTTACGCATGGGACAGAGTCCCCAGCTACATTATTTTTTGGGAGGCCCTCATGGAAGGACGTTCCTGAGCACCATAGAGCCAAATGATGCTCTTCCCCTGGAAGCCAGATCTAATTTGCAATGGCTGATGAAGGTATGTGGTCTAGCCCATGTAGCAGCTGCACAAATGTCATGCAAAGAAGTTCTAACATGGAAAGCAGCTGAGGTTGCTACTGACCGAGTAGAATGACCCTTGACAGTGGTAGTTAACTGAACATTATGCTTGCTGTAAATAAAGGTCACACAGTCTTTCAACCACTTAGCCAACGTGACCTTGGAAACAGCACATCCTAATCTAGGTCCAGAAAAGGCCAAAAATAGCTGAACTGACTTGCGAGAAACTTTAGTTCTATCCAAGTAGAAATTAAGTTGTCTGTGAATGTCTAGGGTATATAGGCAATACTCTCCTGTGTTTGAATGATCGGGAAAGAAAACTGGCAATTCAATGGTTTGGTTAATGGACATGTCAGAAATCACTTTGGGCAAAAAGGTAGGATTAGTTCTCAATGACACACTGTCCTTATGAAAGGTCAGATATGGCTTCTTGATACACAAAGCTTGAAGTTCGGAGATACGTCCGGCAGAAGTAATGGCAACTAAGAATAAAGTCTTCCAGGACAAGTATTTGAAGTCGCAAGAAGAAGCTGGTTCGAAGGGTGACATTGTCAAAGCTTGTAAGACTAAAGCCAAATCCCATGGTTGAGTGGTTTCTCTAAAGGGAGGTTTTAGATGAAAAACGCCTTTTATGAAGGTCCTGCATAATTTGTGAGACATGAGAGAAGAATCCTGGACCACAATGTGGAAATTAGAAATGGCGGCCAAGTGAACTCTGATCGTGGAAGCAGAAAGACCATACTGGAATGAATCAGACAGATATTCTAGCATTACGGGCATTGGTGCTGAGAAAGGATCTATCTGTTTTTCTTTTAGCCAGATAGTAAACCTCTTCCACTTGCTGAGGTATGTATTTCCGGTAGGGGCTTATGAGATGCAATGAGAATGTCATGTACTGGTAAGGATAGCTCATTCTGCCTGGCAATCACTGGAAGTGGAGGAACCAAGCTGTGAGCTTTAGGTTGTTTAGGTTGGGGTGAATCAGGTTCTGCAGATGGGAGATCAAGTCTGGGGTTGGATCAAGAGTCCACGGATGATCTAGCAGGTGAGGCCACAGGAAGGGGAACCAAATCTGACAAGGCCAAAATGGCACTATGAGGATTAATTTGCTCTTCAACCGGCGGGCTTTCTTCAGGACCTGGAGAATGAGGGGGAGAGGAGGAAATGCATAAAGTAGACCCGAATCAGGGTGAAAAAATTGCTGCATTTGTAGTTGGTTGGGGAAGCAAAGAGGGCGCAGTAAGGAAGACCCCAGTGGTTGAAAATATCCACTGCTATCAAGGGATTCAGGGACCACTCGTGAGGTTGAAGAATGCACCTGCTGAGTCTGTCTGCTATCACGTTGGAACTCCTGGGAATGTGCGTTGCTAGAAGAAAGCGGTTGGTAGCCATTGTCCATTGCCATAATCTCATGGGCCCCCCGCAAAGGGGATAAGACTTCGTCCCGCCTTGCTTGTTGATGTACAAGACCACCGCCATGTTGTCTGATTGAATCACAATGGTCCCAGATGGCAACAGGGGATGAAATGCTTGCAACATCAGAAGCAGAGCCTTCAACTCCAGAACATTTATATGCAGATGGGCCTCAATTTCAGTCCACGTACCTTGGACAATCTTTCCTTGAAATAGGCCCCCCCACCCCATCAGGGAGATGTCCATGTTCACTGTGGCCGTGGCCTGTTGGGGGGAGAAGGTACGGGACCATTGAAGCGGATTCCAAGACAACCACCAATTTAAGTCCTGCTTGCACCTGTGAGTTATCCGAATCTCGGCTGAAGGAGGGAGCTGAAAAGGGTACCACTGAATGAGTAGCAACCACTGTAGAAGCCTCATGTGAAACCTGGCCAGGGGAACAATTGTAATGGAGGCTGCCATGGAACCCAACAGCTGTAGAACTGAGTGAGCAGAGGATTTCTCCTTTGAGAGGATTGGTATCAATTGTCTCAATCTCTGAATTCAGTGCTCCGGAATGGATGCTCTGCAGTTCTTTGTGTTCAGGAGGACCCCTATGAACTCTGTGGACTGAGACGGGGTGAGATTGGATTTTTGCCAATTTATGGTTATGTCTAGCCTTTCTGCGGTGTGAAGAGAGAAAGCCAGGGCTTTTTCTAATAGATAACTGGTGGAGGCAGTGATGAGCCAGCCGTCTTAAGTATAGAAAAACCTGGAATCCCTGTAGTCGTAGAAATGCTGTGACAACTGCCATGCACTTTGCGAACACTCTGGGGACTGTAGAGAGTCCGAAGGGGAGTACTTGGAACTGACAATGACTGGTTCCTGCATGGAAGCGAAGGAATATCCTTGACTGTTGTCCACTTTTATGTGGTAGTACGCGTCTTGAAGATCTATAGAGCACATCCAATCATCTTTTTCCAAAAGTGGAAGGATAGAATGTATAGTGACCATCCGGAATTTCTGTACCTTTACAAATTTGTTTAACACACTGAGATCCAAAATTGGTTTCCAGTCCCCGGTCTTTTTTGGCACCAAAAATAGTCTTGAGTAGAATCTGGATCCTATCTGGTCTGGTGGGACTGTTTGGATGACTCTTTTGCTTAGCAACTTTGCAATCTCTAGTCCTGCCTGTACCCTTTGAGTGGGTGGCACGTCGGGTAATTTCCTTAAGGTGGCGGGATAAAGATCGAACGCGATATGGTAACCTCTGGTTATTATCTTTTGTACCCAAGAATCGGTGGTGACGGTTAGCCAGGCAAAAGATTTCAAACAGAAATGACCCCCAACCACTTCCAGAGGAAAGCAGTTGGGCCAGTCCTCAGGAGCACTGGTAGGATTGGCCAGTGAAAGAATCCCTGGAACCCTGGTTACATGGACCTCTTCTGCCCCAAAAGGGGCGTCTTCCCTGAGAATTTCCCCCTCTGCCTCTAGGGGAAAAATTGGCCTGTGTGTCACGGAAGGAGCCCTGAGATTTTTTGTGCCATATCTTCCCACGCTTTTGGTTTATGGAGAAAGCCCATTGAGGGGAAGAATAACGGACACCCATGGCAGAAAAGGTCTTACCGTCTTGTTCACATCTAGCCAGTGTGCTTTTAACTTTGGGACCAAACAATGAAGAGGCTTCAACTGGAGCAATTGCAAAGGTCCCTGATGCGAAGGTACACTTCCCAATTCTGTCCAGAGCCTGAGACTCTCTGTTGCGTGGATGAACAATCTGGCTTTCTTCGTCCATCAGGTCCTTTTTAGTTGCAGCTGCCACCACCACGCTTCTACCGGAAGACCATTGGACCAATGGGGGTCGCTCTCAGGTGGGGACAAAATTTTATCTGGCCTCTGAGGAATGGCCTCAACTGTGTCAGGAGCCTTCCATGCATGCTGCACGATGAGCCAGATCAGTTCGTCGGCAGGTGGAGTAACCCAGGTGGGTGGGGGCCGGGCACAAAAGGCCTGTAGGAACACAGAGTCTTCAGAGGTTGGGTTAGAGGGCTGCCAATCACTTCTCTGTTTCAGGATTTCTAGGATATCTCCGAAGGATACCTCAGAGGGTGACCTAGAGGACCCTTCCCCATCATCCAAGTCTGTGTCTTCGGTGAGGGACTCCTCAGTGGAGTCCATGTGTTTCCTCTTACACGAAGACTTTCGATGAACTTCCTCAGAGGGAGGAACTGAGGAAGACAGCTCAATAGGGGCCTCCTGTGGGGGTAAGTCCTGAGGCTCTCGTGCCAGGTGTTCTTGTGTAAAAAGCGGAGGCACTGATAGTATAGAAATGTCAGCCGATGCAATAGTCTTCTCCAGACTCGGAGTCCATGGACGGCTGCGGAAAGCCAAAGAAGGGGCGCCACAGTTAACATCCTGGGTAGTGGCAAGAGAATCCTGCCACAAAGGCAACTGAGGCTCTTTAGTGAGATTCAAAAGGGGAACCATGGGTGAAGACTGTGCTATAGTAAGGGGCTTCCAAGACAGTGATGAAGAATGGTCACCTCCCGAGGAACTGGAAGGAAGAATACCTCTAGCCAGAAGCAATTGATCCACAAGACGCAGCACTTCATGTTCAGAGAGGCTTCTAGTGGATCTCACAGACATAGCTGAAGGAGAGTCAAGTCTATCCAAAGTCAGAACAAGTTCGGTGCCCACAACGGTTGGAGTTTGTACTGCAAAAAGAGGAGTTGGCATGGCCTGAACAACAGTAGTGTGCTCCGAGGGAACCATCGGTGCCAAAGGTAATGTCTGCACCGATGAGGTCGGTACCGTTTGTTAGCTGGCGGTGTCTGAACCGAGAGGGAGACTGGTGTCGACACACCTATCAGCGCCAACAAAAACTGTATGGACTGTACTGCCAGTACCGATGAAGGAGTCTGAACCGAGGAGCCCCTCGGTTCCGATGCTGTATGAGGCACACTACACGGTGCTGAAAAGGTAGATGGCAACGATGGATTCAGAACTGAATAATTAGGTTCAGAAATTATCGGCGCCAAAGAGGCCAAATCCGTAGTGGAAAGCTTAGGTTTTTTAGGTCTCGTTTCCATAGGGCCTCCAGCTGGAGAGGATGGAAGAGACTTAGATTTTTTATAATCATCACTCCTTTTCTTGTGGGAAGATTTAAGTAGCCCCTTTAAAATCAACTTATTCTTTCTTTCAATGACAGTCCTATTAGTGAAATTCTTACAAATCCCGCAAGGTGGGTTAACTGTTAAATGAGGTACACCCAAACAATAAAAACACAAAGAATTTGCATCAGAGACAGGCAATTTATGGCCACATCCCACACATCTTTTAAAACCTGGACTGCCTTTTTTATCTGTCATAGTAAAGAAAGGGAAAGAAGGGTTACCAAAAAGGAATTACCTGAAGGTAAGGCCCAGAAAGATTTACCAACGAAAGTAAAGGAAAGCAATACCTCGTCGGTAAGAGAAAGAAAGAAAAAACAAACAAAAAAAGAGCACAAGGAGTAGTTGCTAGGTGCGATAAGGTAAGAAATAACTAAATAACTACTTTTTTTCCTCAAAGTTTAGTCAAATTTTTGAAAGATCAAAAATGTGTACTTATCTCAGGAGAAGTAGCGTGATACGACCTAACTGCAATGTGGCAAATGAAATCTGAGGTAACAGGGAGAGGGGAATTATGGGTAAGAGTTTAGCTTGAAAGTTTGTGGCTGACGTGAGCTTGGAAAATGGCCAGCTCTGTTCCGAGGTCGGAACCGATACCCATGCGTAAGGAATGAACGAGGATTAACATCATTAGATTTGTATTTATCACTTTCAATATCTTATCCCACAACATGAAGTGTTTATCACAATTCTACTTGTATCATAAATTAAGGAAGTTCTACCTCAATCTAGTAAAAAAGAAAAAAACATGCATACTGCAGCTAAAACTACACCCCACCCCAAAAATCACTTTTCGCCTACATCAGGACTGAAAAGTACTAAAATTAAATTAAACGCGTTGTCGCCTCACAGCAAGAGGTTCTACCACTCAATTCTCATCTGGAGCGCCTTCTTTGTGGAGTGTGCATGTCCTCCCCGTGGTCGAGTGGCATTCGAAAGGCATGAGTGAATGGGTGTGCCTTTGAAGGTTGGGCGTTGAGCTGGCACCTTGGCACCGTAAAAATCTACTGCCAATCATTAGCGGACCGGAGTTCTGCTGTGGCGACCCCTAACTGGGAAAAGCCGTAAGAAGAAGAAACATGAAATGCGACTGGCCAACCGAAAGCCAGCATTACTAGAAAACAGACCCGATTCTAAATATCTACACCATAATTAACTGACATTACTTAAAAAAGACTCTTACTGCAGAACTGCAAATCTCCCACGATACATTTAATTCATAAAAAATCTACAGATCTGCAGAACTTCTGTAAAGTGCTATTCACCATACATTATGAAATTACCACAGCCCAGCCCTCTGAAGTCAAAGAGAGATACTAATTCAAACCTAATTAAAACGCATTCTGAAAGCCATTCCTCAAACCTACATTTCAAAATCTAAAGATATTTCTTTATTACACAGCAGACCCCCACCACATATTCCATTCTGATTGTGTGCATGTGATTTGTGTGTGTGTGTGTGTGTGTTAGCAAGAGCTTGAGAAGTAATAAACTAAAATAAATATTTAAATTGTTTATATCAAGGAGACAAAATGTGTTTTGCAATTTATTTATGCAGTTTGCTGGACTAATGATAGTAATGTATTACTGTAGTTCTACATTTCATAACATTACCACCCTAAATAGGTCATAGGTAGGTACTAGGGTATTGGCCGTAGGGCATATATAAGCCTAGCCAAATGGTACCCTGGCTTTTGCCACCCAAGAAAATTATTTTCCTGTGCCCCTGTCAAGTAGAGTCACAGAAGTGATCCCCGGGGTGAATTTCCTATCTCCCATCCAATCATCAAGATTTTTCTTGAAGAGTGCTAATGAGGACCTTTGTTTGATATAGATAGGTGGTTTGTTCCAGAGTATGGGAAGTCTCTGGGACAGGAATCTATCCCTCCAGCATGTTCTGTTTATTGTGGTGACAAGGTTTAGGTCCCTAGAGCATGTAGCTCAGAGGGATTGGGATTTCTTTAAGTGGAGTATGTCCAACAGCTCTGGGTTTGACATAGCTTTGTAGGTTAGGCAGAGATCGCCTTTGAGTAGGCGATATGCGACAGAGTAAAGCTGGAGTTTTTTGATACGGTCTGCGTAGGGCATCTGTTTGAGGCCAGTAATCCTCTTTGTGAGGTATTTCTGTGGCCTTTCCAGTTGTTGTAGATGTCTTGTAAGGTACATACTAAAAGGGGCGTTGTGCTCTATAATGCGTCTAATGAATGATGAGTAGAGGGGAACAATGACCTCTTTTTTCCTGGATGAGAAACCTTTTGTGATGAGGTGTGCCACGTGGAAGGATTTCCTGACTACTGTGGCAATGTGATTATCAGAGAAGAGACTACTGTCCACTTGTGTCCCAAGGTCTCATCACACTTTCGGTGTTAAGTAGACTACCGCCTCTGTGGTAGTTCATGGGTACAGAGTTTTTACCAAAAGGGATGACAATGCACTTTTTGGCATTGAGCTTGAGGCCATGGGTTTGACACCAGGCATCTGTCTCAGCAAGGCCCTTTTGTAGGATGTCCACATCATTAGGAGTTTTGAGTATGGCTCCCAGTTTGCAGTCATCTGCGAACTTTGTTAGCCAAAGATCTTCTGTGTTAGCCTGTACTTTAGAGAAGTAGATACCAAACAGGAGAGGATCTAGGACTGAACCCTGTGGTACTCCACTTGTCACAGGTCTGAAGTTGGCTTTAGAGTCTGCTACTTTCACAGTGTGGGTTCTGTCAGTGAGCCAGTTGGCAACCCATCTTGTGCAATAGGGATTTATACCTAGTTTAGTGAGTTTATCTAGAATTCCATAGTGGGGGATGGTATCGAAAGCCTTGGCGAGATCTAGATAGGCTGTGTGAACCACCTTACCCTCATCTACGGCTTTGATGACCGCTTCAAAGAAATCTATCAGGTTTAGGAGACATGATCTGCCTTTTACAAACCCAAACTGGGTAGGGTACAGAGTTTGGAGATTACCAATGTCATTCTTTATAAGTTCCACGATGATACGTTCCATAGCCTTGCAGACCAGGCTTGTCAGGCTAATGGGGCGGTGGTTCCCAGGGTCTGTGGTGGCTCCCCTTTGTGGAGTGGGATAACCGTTGCTGTGCGCCATTCAGTGGGCACAAAGCCTGAGGTGAAGCTATGATTGAACATGGTACTACGTGGGGTGCCAGTTCGTTCTGTAATTCATGTAGAACGCAGCCTGGGATGTTGTCAGGTCCCATGGATGCTGTGTTCTTGGCTTTGGATAGTGTGTTTTTTACATGTGCAGCCGTGATTACAGGAACTTTGCATTCTTTCAGTATAGAGATGGGCCCTTTAGGGGATGAGAGAGGGGTAAAGTTAGCACTGAACCTATCTGCCAGGATGTTGGCAATTTCAGTTGGTTCTGTATATTTAGTGCCATTGTGCTGTAACTCAGAGCAGATCTGAGTGTTGCCATTGGGATTCTTGACATAGCTATAGAATGCTTTGTGGTTGTCTTTAGAATAAGTGACGATTTTGTTTTCGTAACTAGCTTTGGAGGATTTTATGAGGGATCTCAGCTTCTTACTGAGGCTGACCACGGAGTTCCTCCAATCATGGGATTTTAATCTTTTTTGCAAAAAAGTTTTTTTCTTTTCTTCTGTTGTAGAGTTTGTTTATGGCAGGGGATCACCAGATTGGCTTCCTTTTTTTGGAGGATAACATCTTGGTTCTGTTAGGGACTGCACGATCCATGCACTTGTATAAGTGCTTATAAAGTGCAATTGTATAGGATTCAGCAGTTGTACCTCTATTGTCCATCAGCATGGGTGTCGTGAAGTTTGCCACTTCTGTCTTAAGGGGTTGGGAGGGTGGCCTAATGGTTAAGATGTTTGTCTTACAAACGCAAGGTACAGGGTTTGAATCTCACAGGGGATAATTGGCTAGGCTTAAAATGTCTCACAAGGGCAGTTAGCCTAGTACTAATCTATGAACCTATGAACCTATAAGTTGGCTTTGGAGACATTTTTTATGGTGGTTTCCCTAATGGGGGGTGGGTGGGATGTGGATGTCTAGGGTGATTTGCTTGTGGTCGGATCTGACCAATGAGGAATTGACCTCTGGTGTGAAACACCGGTTGCCCATGTTGGTAATGACCAGGTCTAAGATACTGCTGCCCCTGGTGGGGTTGTGGATAAGTTGATCCAAGGCGTTGGAATTTATGAATTCCAGAAAACGTTGAGCACAAGAGTTGGTACATGAGTAGTTTTCCCAGTTAATGGTGGGGTAGTTGAAATCGCCCATTATTAGGGTGTTAGGTTGCACCCTAATATTTTTCATTTTATCAAGAAATGAGGAATGGGAATCCTGGGGCATGGTGGGGGATCTGTAGCAAGCTACAATTTGTATTGCGGTCTTGCCCATAGTTAGTTGCACTTGGATAATCTCGGATGCATTATTCTGAGCAACTAGCTTGGAGGTATGGATATCCTTAATGAATATGGACACACCTCCGCCTTTAGTGCTTCGGTCCAGGTTAGGTGGCCAAAAGGTGTGGTATGAATTAGAGCCTGGTAATGCAGGAGTGCTCTCTGGAGCCTTGAACCAGGTCTCTGTTTCTGCACAGATGTCGATGTTCTTCATGTTAAGGAGTGCCTCGAGTGAGTGCATTTTGAGGTTTAGACTTCTAGCATTAAGTAGCATTACCCTCAGATTTTGCTTGCTTGTACCTGTTACGCTGGTGAATTTGTCATTTGGATCTTGCCTAAAAAAGGCACTATAGGGGTTGCAAGAGCCTTAGCCAGTATCCGAAATCCCAAGGGCGACAGGTGCAGGCCATTTCTGGTAAAGCATTGAGGTTTGTCGATCATGTCATCCCAGGCAGACAGATACTGGATCCCCTTAGAATGGCACCAGAAGCTCAGCCAATTGTTGAAAAGTGACAAGAAGTATATGTGCTCCTTTACATTTACCCCCACTGTTTTGTTGTTGTTTTTTTCTTTCAAAACTGGACTTGCACTTACACTCTACTTGTTTTAGCAGCAGTGTTTGGCCATACCTTACTTGGACAAAAAGGAAGTTTCTTTGTTCACCAGTGAGAGTGGGGAGCTCTGAACAGACTACCTGCCCTTGGAGTAGTAGTTTCTGCCCAAAACTGTAGTTTTATTGGCCATTTTGGGCTAATTTCTATCTCTTTAATCTTTCTGATGTAAAAACCGCATTTGCACAGTTTTGTGTGCCGGGCAGCACCGGTTAGCTAGGGTTAAACTATTCCGACTCCACGAAGTCTACTCTTCAGTTTTTCCCTTGGAACTAGAAAAAGCTTCAACTTTAGCACTTAAACCATTCATTTTACAGCCCAGCACTTGCTTAAACCTCATAACAAGCACTAAATGCCCCTAGCACTAGCCCCCCCTTATACTGTCCAGAAGGACAAGGCTCTCTATTCGTCCCCACCAGTCACTAATATATGCGAGAGATGCAATTATACATCCAGACTGGAGGCAAAGCTCTCTCAACCCCAGACTGAAACGGACTGTCAAGAGGAGAAGGGTAATACTTGCAACACACCACCAGTCTCACATAGACCTAACAAACCAACACAGGCAAATAACGCACATAAATACACAAAAACATACTTGGGCGCTCTAAATACAAATCTGCAAAAGCAACAGAGACCTCCAAAGCAGACATCCAAGCAATCTCCACACCCCATCACCAACCATGAAACACATACTTTACATAATCAGTGTGCCACGCAATCACAGCCCTTAAGGCAAAATAACATACTCAACACACTAGTGATAGGCGACTCTATAGTCAGGCACACTGATGTCCCACTAACTAGGCTGGACAAGGAGAAGGTTACAGTTAGCTGCCTGTCGGGTGCCAGGATCCACCACATAACACAAGCACTCAGGTCACTCCAGAACAAGTACAAATACGACTCTGTCATTGTACATGTTGGTGTGAATGACCTGAGACGTACCTCCCTGGACTACATGAAAAGAGACACGGAAGAGCTCTCTGATCATGTAGCCCAGGCAGATGTGACCGTGAGTAGCATCCTGCCCTCACCAAGAATGATGCCACAGTATAAAGAAAAAATGATCAACTTCAACAACTGGCTAAGTTTCTGGTGTCATTCAAAGGGGATCCAGTACCTGTCTGCCTGGGATTACATGTTCGATAAGCCACATTGCTTCGCAAGAGATAGCTTGCACCTGTCATCCTTAGGCTTTCAAATACTGGCAAAGGCTCTTGCCGCCCCCATAGTGCCTTATTTAGGCAAGGCTCAAAAGACAAACCCACCACCATAAACAGCACAAGTAACCAAAAACAGAGGGTAATGCTACTCAACGCCAGAAGTCTAAACCTCAAAATGCACGCACTTGAGGCACTCCTCAGTATGGAGAACATCGATATCTGTGCAGTAACAGAAACCTGGTTTAAGGCTCCAGACAGCACCCCAGCACTACCAGGCTATAACTCATAACATACCTTTCGGCCACAGAACCCGGACCAAAACACAAACGGCGGGGGTGTATCCATATTCATCAAGGATACTCACACCTCCAGGTTAGTGGTACAGCACGATGCATCAGAGATCATCCAGGTGCAACTAACAACGGGCAGAACTGCAATTCAAATTGTAGCTTGCTACTGATCACCCACCATGACCCAGGACCCCCATTTCACATTTCTGGAGACACTGGGAAATATGAAGGTCCTACCAAACACCCCTAATACTGGGTGATTTCAACTACCCACACATTAACTGGGAGAACTACTCAAGTACCAAATGCCTTGCCCAATGCTTCCTAGAATTTATAAACTCGAACGCCCTGGATCATCTAGTCAACACCCCCACCAGAGGGAACAACATATCGGACCTGGTCATCACCAACACGGGTGACCGATGTTCCACACCTGACGTCAATCCCTCGCTGGTTACATTAAACCATAGATTAATCACTCTGGATATTCACATTCCTCCCCCAACCCCAATCAAGGAAACCACCGTGAAAAACTTTTCAAAAGCAAACTTCACATTGCTTAAGATTGAGGTGGAAAGGTTCACAGCCCCCACGCCAATGGACAATGCTGTCCAAGCTGCTGGAACCTATACATAATCATATATGATCATCTGCAGGAATGCATGGATTGTGATATCCCAAGTAAAACCAAGACTCACTCCTCCAAGAAAAGGAAACCAGTCTGGTGGACCCCTGCCATAAACAGGCTCTACAATAGAAGGAGGAAACTAGTACAAATAAGAGCAAAATCCCTTGAAGGAAAGACATCCCTGATCAGTATCAGCAAGAAACTATGATTCCACATTAAATCATCCAAGGCTAGCTTCGAAAGAAAAATTGCAAAGGACTCCAAAGATAACCACAAAGCATTCTTTAGCTATGTCAAGAACCTAAGTGGAAACTCTCAGATCTGCTCTGAGTTGATGCAGAATAGCACAAAATACACTGAACCGACTGATATTGCCAACATTTTGGCAGACAGGTTCAGTGCAAACTTCACACCCCTCTCATCCCCTAAAGGGCCCATAACCATACCAGAAGAATGTAAGGCCCCGGCAATCACCGACACACAGGTTAAAACAGCCCTATCCAAAGCCAAAAACACAGCCTCAATGGGAACGGACGGTGTCCCAGGCTGTGTCTGATAAGAACTACAAAATGAACTAACCCTTTATCTAAACACACTGTTCAAACTCAGCCTCTCTACAAGCTATGTACCCACAGAGTGGCGCACAGCAACAGTTATCCCACTTCACAAAGGTGGCGCCACAACGGACCTCGGGAACTATCACCCTATAAGCCTGGTCTGCAAGGATATGGAGCGCATTATCATGGAACTCATTAACAGAGACATTGGGAACCTCCAAACTTTGGACCCCACCCAGTTTGGCTTTGTTAAGGGAAGATCATGCCTCCTAAACCTGGTGGACTTCTTTGAGACAGTTACTAAGGCATTAGATGAGGGTAAGGAGGTCCACACAGCCTACCTAGACCTCGTAAAGGCTTTCAACACCATTCCCCATTCTGATATTATAGACAAACTCACCAACCTGAACATTAACCCCTACGTCACGAGATGGGTTGCAAATTGGCTCACGGACAGAACCCACACGGTGAGAGTTGCAGACTCTAGGTCCGACTCTAAACCGGTTACAAGTGGCGTCCTCCAGGGCTCAGTCCTGGGACCCCTACTATTCGGTATATACTTCTCAGAGGTACAGGCAAGCACAGGAAGTCTTTGGCTGACCAAGTTCGCAGACGACTGTAAACTAGGGGCCATAACTGATTCTCTGGCTGATACAGACACCCTCCACAAGCGTCTCACTAAGACGGATACCTGGTGTCAAAATCATGGCCTCAAGCTGAATGCCAAAAAGTGCATAGTCATCCCCTTTGGAAAAAACAAAGTACCCGTGAACTACCACATAGGTGATAGTCCCCTAAATACAAAAAAAAGTAATAAGGGATCTGGGGACCCAAGTAGATAGCAATTTCTCCTTTGATAATCATATTGCCAAGGTGGTTACAAAATCCTTCTACGTGGCCCACCTAATCTCAAAAGGGTTCGCATCCAGAACAAAGGAGGTTATTGTGCCTCTCTACTCATCACTTATTAGACCCATTATAGAATACAATGCCCCATTTGGGATGTACCTTACAAGACACCTGCAACAGCTGGAAAGACCACAAAAGTACCTCACCAAGAGGATTACTGGCCTCAAACAGATGACCTATGCAGCCTGACTAAAGAAACTCCAGCTGTACTCGGTTGCATACTGCTTACTCAGAGGTGATCTCTGCTTGACATACAAGGCCATGTCCAGCCCAGAATTGATGGATATGCTCCACCTAAAAAAAAGACAAATCCCTGAGAGCCACACGCTCTAGGGATAGAAACCTTACCGCGACGATAAATTGGACATGCTGGAGGGATAGATTCCTGACCCAAAGACTCCCCATGCTTTGGAACAAGATTCCAATATACATCAGGCAGATCCCCTCACTAGCACTCAGGGGCGGCTCGTGGCATTGGGCTGCCGGACTGCAGCCCCCTCAGCTAGACAGCTGAGTAGTTTATTTAGTTTTTTTATGTAAAAAAAAAAATCTGTTTTTGTACAGTTTAAATACTTAAATTTCGAGTCCACGACTCGAAATTACGCGCATGCGCATTGCGCGCTTTAAGCGCAACAGTGTTTTTTTTTTTTTCTAAATTCTTGCTGGGTTGCTGCAATGTTTACATTGCAGCCTGGAGAAGCAAAGAAGGCATCATTCTGATGCCCAGAACTTCCCAGAAATCTATGCGGTTGACTCACAAACCGCATAGATATGGAAGGGGCTCAGACTGCGACGTCCGCAGACACGTCATGACGTGCTTGCTGGGCAAATGCTACTGATTGGTTGTCGCTCTCTTCCCGGGCTTTATGTGCTGGGAAAAGAGCGAGAATCAGTCAGTCGGTTTTTGGCGTTGGATGGATCAGTGATCTTTTTTTCCGTGTTGTGTTTAGACTTAGTTAAGGTTTTATAAAACTTAAAACATTTTTTTTTTGATTTTTTGGCTCAACAAGGCAGTTACAACAAAATTATTTTATTAAATTAGACTAGTCAGTCTGTGGTGGTCTGGTGGACTGGATTTATTGCTGCTTGAATATCCACTGTTGGAATCAACGACAACAGGTGAGTTAATTTTATGGATCACAGCTAAGGTTGTCTAAATAAGTTGGACAGCCTTTTTTGAATGTTATAGACTATAGTACTGAGGCTTAAAATAGTAAAAACGATTTGGAAAATGATTGCCAGATCTAAAGCAGAGGGTGTTTGTTAGCTAATAACAGCAAATAGATTTTTAAAATGTTCTTGCTTGGTAGCTCTATACTATTAAGTTGTTCCTGTATCATATAATTCCTTGGTGTTCAAGCATTCGTTCTCTAGGAAGTACCATTAAAAGAGTCAGACAATTATAAAGCAGCAAATTCAAGAGGTAAGGGAAAGAAATAATGTAAACAACTAGGACCAAGCTGTGTAGAATATTTATGCATCCAGTTTGATTTTAAGTTATGTACAGTACAGTCTTGTCAGTTTTTACTGAAAAAAATCTAATCATGGATCTTACAGAGGAACAGAGCTACCCGAACAACTATAAGGCAGACATGCAGACTCTGCAAAGAGGTCAGCCCAGCTGAGAGCCACACTGAACACACAGCCTCTTGCTGTGAGGTGACAATGCTACCCACTGTGCCACTATTTTGCTCTTATCTGAGTTTTAACCCCACTCCTTCTAGTTTACTTTCATTACTATAAAGATAGTGTCTTCATTTCTACTCTAGTCATGTTTCATTTTCATTAGCTATAAACTAGTGTGGGCAAATTAGCAATGCAATTGCTTTCCTGGCAAAATATGCCACTGTTATCATCATGTTTAAGTTTTGGCAATCCAGCAGGCTTTTATGCACAATAAAATAAATCCAGTGTCCTTATTTTGTTGTCTGTGTGAAGTCAATGCATACCTTCCTCTGTGGTGGTAATCTTGGCAGTTAGTGTAGGGCATCACCCATGTGGATCATAGCAGATATCTTTATTTGACTAATGGTTATTTGAGAGAAAACCATTTCATAATCTCCAGTAAGCCTCATATTTTATGTACTTTTGTCTGGTCTTAAATTGGGTGCAATGCCACCCCTCACAGATCATTGTCAACTGTATAAACACCATATGACTAACAAATACATATATATGTAATACCTTCACCACAAATACACCAAATTGTTTATTTCTGTGTTATCCGGAATGTATTGCTTTATTGAAGTTGTCTTAGCTGATATCTTAATATTACATAGTAATATGCTGGTAGCGTAATATGCTGGAAGAAAGTGAAATGTTTAATTGAACTGTACAGATGATGAGCCATTTTATCTCCTTACAAAATGTAAAAAGGCTTAACTATTGTTGCATGCAATACTTTTTGTATGCAGTATTTGTTGGATATTGTTATATTTTTTACTGCGCTTAGTGACAGACTATTATAGCCCCAAAGTTGCAGCTCATCTAGAGAGTCTGCAGACTGAATTCAATTAAATTGTCAGCTAATTAGGAGAAGCATGCTGTAACAGTTCAGAGTGGCAAACTTAAATGATGGTGAAAGAAATTAATTTTTTGCTGAAGAATATTTGAAAATTTGAGCAAGAATGTGTCATGCAATGCCCAATTAAAAACTATGTTTATGATAACCAGCATAGATGTGGGCCAAAGTGTATCGTGCTGCACACAGCATGATGGCAGTCTAGGGGGAAAAACAGATACTGGCATTCTGTACAACAGTAAAATGGGTGAAGCACATTTTGCTGACCCAAATTATCCAAAAATTATTACCATTGCTGACAACCCCCTCAGACCTGCTCACCCTAACTGAAACCTCCTTCAATCTCACTGAAACTTGGCTTACTGACAACCAACCCATTCTTAACCCAAAATGGACAAACATCCGCCTTTTCCTACCTAAATCTCTATCGTGTTAAATCCTCCTTTACCATATGCTCCCTTAACAACACTGACATATGGCCTCCTACTTGAGTACAAAGCCCAGGGTTTCTTCTGCCCTTCATTTTCACAATCTGGTATGCTTCATTATATTCAGTTTTCATTAGGCATAGATGTCTGATGTCTTCCAATGTGGGATAGTGGTGCACACGACAAATATATCTCCTGTCCTACATGATCTAATGGGTTTACCTGTTAACAAATAAGTAAAAGAAAACAATAGTTATAATTTGGCCCTTTGTTGACCCCCCCCCTTTATTTTTAGCTTTCCCCAGAATTCTTGATCAAAGAAGTTGAGGTATTTTGTTTTGTTCTTTGTAAAAATTTGCAGCTTTCTGGAAAATTGTTATTGATTGCAGTCATTAAATAATATCAGGTATATGAATCTTTCAAAAAGTACTGCTAAGTGATACCAAACTTGTTGTTCTAACAACTTTATAAAAGTATAAGTATTGATCTAATGGGAATAACCTGTTCAGCAAAGTATAACTTAAATATATAGAAAAAACAAAGTATAAATAGAATATAAAGAATGACACAGTTAAGACGTATTCCTGATTTTTGATTCTTTTGTCCCTGATTCTTGAGCAAAGAAATTAAGAGGGCAGAGAGGAAAGTTTAAATAGGTTACACCATACTGCTCTGAGAGTAGCAAGCTAATTCAAATGTTTGTTTATGAATTTATTCATTCATTTGATCTTGAGTAGATATCTGAGGTACGCAGTCACATAAATGGCTGCAATTTATGGTTGGTTTTGTGTTTGCAAATGGTCATACAGAGGGTATAGTTTTCAACTTTTGCAATTTTCCTCATGTTTGTTTATTCCTCAAAATGTGTGGCTTTTTGGAAACTTTTTGTGAATTGTAGTGACTAAATGACAAATGTGAGTCTCAGTCTTCATAGCCTTCAGAAAATGCTTGCTAAAACAAAGCCTGTGATACAGTAGTGACTAAGTATAAGAAAATATTTGAAATTTGTTTGTGATTCTGGATTATATTTGATTCCTCTGCTAAAAGATCGACAGGTCATGGGGGTTATAATAGGTTACGCTGTATGGTTCTTAGAATAATGAGCTTAAATAATGTACTTCTAGGTCATTATTTACAATGATGGTCATTCATTTGATCTCAAGCAAACATATGAGCTGTATGTAGTCATACAAGGAGCTATAACTCATGGTCGTGTGTGTGTGTGTGTTTTTTCCCTTATTTATTTTGCTTGTTTCTCGTAATAAAATGTCAGTATCAGTCATAGATTATAAGGCATTCATCAGTGAAGACAATGCTGTGGTAGTGGTAGCAGAATGGGAAATTGAACTTCATTTTGTGGCTTATTTGACCTACTTTGTTAAATGACAAATGCTGTTTTGGTAGCCCTGAATTTCCTAGTCAAAGGTACATTATATGTGTTATACTTAGTAAGATTATTAATCGTTTTGCTAGTACTTCAGCTTTAATGAAATCCAGACCAAGGACTGTGATGCACAGCAGAGCTGGAAATTCCATGAAAGTAGCTGTATTTGTCACTTCCAAGGTTAGCCATAATGCATGGATGCCATTGACTGGGGCCTTATGTCTGCTAATTTGTCTACTCATCTCAGCAAAATCATACAGTTTGTTTAATGCTTGGTACAAGACATCTATAAGCAGCGTACTATGTGCCTTTACTGACATCACAGATCACCTTGTTCTGAGCACTAGCTATTAAATGTATATATGTTTATTTTATTGTTATTATTATATTATATATTTATAGGTAACCTTCCAAAAACAGAAGTGGTTATATACGTTTATTTTAACAATTAAAAGCAACATAAAAGCAACGGTCATCAAAAGACACCAGACAAAATACATGACATCACAACAGCAACAGATAAACTTTTCATGTAGGTAGACTCGGTGTCCCAGACTAACCTCTCGCATTACACAATTGGTAAGAATCATATATTCATAAAACCATGTCAATTACACAGCACACCAACAAGCCCATAACTTATGCTGAGGCTGCAAAGACAAAAAAAATGTAACCAAGCCTCCTAGAGCATAATATCTTTGATCCCAAATAAGTATGTGAAGCATTGATCCCATTGCACCATAGCCACCCCGTCTTGTTGGCCACACCCCGTCTTGTTGGCCACACCCATCCAGCTGTCTCCTGCAGCCCCCCTATGATTTGAAGTCACCAGCCGCCACTGCTAGCACTCTTCAAGAGAAACCTTGACGGGTGGATGGGAAACAGAAAATTTACCCCGGGGATCACTGCAGTGGCTCTGCTGGACAGAGGCGCAGGGAACTAATGGCTCTGCTGGTCAGAGGCACAGGGAACTAATCTAAGGGGGTGGCGAAAGCCAACACACAATGGCGAGGCTTATAAATGCCCTTGGGCAGATAGCCTAGTAATTACCTATGAACTACAAAAGACATTATGGTGTATTCTTTGGTTACTCATAATTTTTTGAACTATGTGGTCATGCAGAGAAAAAATGTGAAACTCACAGACCACTGGTTTTCAAGCTTCATCTGGGGACAGAACGCAGCAGAAGCCATCATAACTACTGTAGAAATCTTATGAATTCTACCTGCTATGAATACAAATGTTATATTTATAAAGCATATAATAAAAAGAAAAAAACAATGGAAATAGTACATGACTGCATTTAAGTTATTATCAAAATATACTGGTAACACTGTAATTTTTAAGTAAACCTATTTAACCCATCACTGTAAATCTGAATCTGCCAAGACAACGAATCTGAGAAATTTGTGTACCCGGCTCCCTACTGAAAGTATGAAGTCCTGACATTGTGAAAACTAAATTGATTCAAACAAAAAAGGACAAATCACAAAACTCACCATTACATCTTTCAATGTAGCAAGCATTTTACTAGGGGCTTTGCCTCCCCTACTCCCCTTAGTCACACTCCTTACATATATTGACTCCAAGATTGCTATACCTCATATTAAAGTGAATACTCTTGAGATACTGCAACCTCTGAGTTACCCCTTACAAATACAGTCATAGCTCACGTCTCATCTTGGGAATTAAGGACAAAGACAAAGATAATTAGGGGTAGCAAGATCAGGGACACCATGCATACTCAGGGGCAGCTAAGAGTATATACCTCAAATCTGATTAAGCGGATAAATCAGTGAATTAATACGAAATTGTAACGGCATCAGGTTTATGTTAACATCCTGCGAAACGCTCTTTAAAATTCTTCATTGCATTGTATGCTTTAGTAAAAACTGTATAGTTTTTACATCTCACCTCTCTTTCACCTGGCAGTAATTTTACTTTAATATGAATTAGTACTTAAAGATGAATAAATAAACATTGCTGCTAAACAGGATAAAATGCTCCCACCAAAACATTTCTGCAAATAAGACAGTGCTGCGCATGCGTGCGAGCTCCTACTGTTGCTTTAGGGTTTCTCAGCGCATCGAAAATAACATCCAAGGCCGTATAAGACTTTCAGGCTCTCCCGTTTAAAATGGAAGTATACATCAAATCCGCCCAGCTCTGGAATGCTTCACTAGAGAGTTAGTAGGCGGAGCTTATTTGTCATCTGGCGCTCAGTAGAAGGTTAGTGGGCGGTGTTTATTGTCATCTGTTGTTCACGCTCTGCACTGTCACAAAATCTTGGGGGAGAGCAGTCACGGGAATGGCAGACTAGTAAACATAATTTAGGGAGCAGATATGCCATGTCGCGCAGAAAACTTAAAGAGATTAGATTATTGTGTGCAGTGGTAGTTGTGTTTAACTGGGAGTGGTGCTGTTAAGCTAGTCCTGGCTATTCGAGAAGGAAACTTTAGATACGGAAAAATGGATAACTGGGAAGAACTGGAAGAAAATCTTAAAAAGTTGATAGTTAAATTGAAACATGTCGAAGAGAGAAAACAAGTGGAAACCGTTATTCAGACGTTAGATGACCTATTACAGTTCATGTATATTGATAGTGGTGAGATGAGTCTTAAACTGAAATTTAGTTAATATTGTTTGCATTTGAACTGTCTTGTTTGCTCATGTGTCTGCATTTCATTTTACAGCCTTCACGCTGTTTGAAGATAAAGTCATTCATATTCCGGTACTAGTGGTATTAGAGTCTTATATGGACTTCGCAGGTGTTCAGCAGGTACTGTAAATTTTCAGTTTTGTGTGGAATACCTGACCAGTCAATCTCTTATTACAGGCAAAAGCCAAAACGGGAGAGACCGTTTAAGTAAGGTACCTCTCAACTGTCCCTGATTTTCAGAGGCGTCCCTGATTTTTTAGCTCTGTCCCACTTAATCCCTCCTAAAACTGGTGACTTTTGGAGGAAAGTTGGTGAATTACACTTAATGAATAATGATAATAATTAAGACTTCTTTTCCTTCAGAAAATGTATATTAGTTCATATGCTCTGGTTCTGTGAATGTAATAGCACCAATATTTTAAAATTGTCCCTGATTTTTTTCTGGCTTTGCCCCTGATTCTGTTGAAATTTGTCCCTGATTGGTTGACAGCTATGCTGGCAAAATTTTAAGTTTTATTACATTCATACCAGTCAGCTGTTCTGCTTTTGCCTCATATTTTTGCATTCTTCCTCTTTAATTTTTTTATTTTTTGGTAAATCACTGAGTATTGCAGTCAGGCAATAATACTACCACATATTAGTTTCATATTAATTATTGCTCAGAAAATGAATGTTGCTGCAAAACCTGCTGTATTCATTTTGCAAAGTGATTTAGAGTAATATTTTAAAAAGTACTTCTGATTTTGGACTTTTCCCCTTATTTTTGGGCAAAAAAGCTATGAAATGTACTTTAAATATCTATTCTGAAAAAAATATTAATATGATATTTAGCATAATTTATTGACAACAGTATTCCATAATTTTGTCAGAAAACACATTTTCAAGGAACATTTTAATTTTAAAGCAAAATAAAGGAATTTTATAAAAATCAAGAAAGTTTTGCTTAATCATGTTTGAAACTGCAGTAGTGGTTTGTGTATATGACTGTACAATATGTATTTTTTTAATATTCATTGTTTAGTAATTTAGAAATACTCTGCATTTGCAGATCATGCAGCCTGGTTGGGCAGTCTGTAAGGGAGTTGGTAGAGTGAGTGTGTGCGTGTGTCTTTGACTGTGCTTGGAATCGCACATTGTTTTCTGTCTCATGTTGGTATGTTTGTGTTCTGTGTGTGTGTGTCTGGATCTACTTTCAATGACTGAAGTATGATTCACCAAATTTCACTCACCTGATCTTCATCTACCAAAACTCCATTTAAACAAAGCAAGAGCTGCCAAATTCCTTTCACAGGGAAAGGAACCACTTGACCACCATGCAAACAAAACACAACCGAAAGCAACTCAGCCCACCAAAGTGTGGGGGGGGGGGGGCTACTCCCCGAACAACTCTACAAACTCTGAGATCGCACAACATGGGGAGAAGGCACAGTTCATCATGGTGGTCAAGTGGTTCCTTTCCCTGTGAAAGGAATTCGGCTGTTAATTGCTTCATCCGCCAAAACTCCATTTAAACGAAGATCAGGTGAGTGAAATTCAGTGGATCGTACTTTCGTTCATTGAAAGTAGATCCATATGTACACACACGTATGAGTGTTATATGAGTTATTACTGCACACATTTCATCACAAGCTGCATCACTGGTGTTTTTGTTGGTGATAAAGTTAGATGAATTATGTCATGGTCGAAGTTCATTATATTAGTCATTACATAATTCCTAGGCTTTTCCCTTTTCTTTATGTTGGTGTGAACCTGGAGTTAGTATATTTAATTTCCAGAGGTGGAACCCCTCACATAAAAGTTGTCTTTTTGTGATTGCAAGTGTAACCTATCAATTTACCTCATGATTACTGTTTTTGTTGATTTTAGTTGCGATTAATAGTATTCATGGATGAGTTTGTTTATTGTTTTATATCTCAGCAAACTCTCTGGTGATTAATCATTATAAACTCATATAACAGTTATATATATTTATAATATATATTTATTTATTATATATATGTGTGTGTGTGTGTTATATGCTTATAGCGTGCTTTATGCAGGAATATGCACACACATAATTATAGATATTTATTATGTCTCTGGCCAATTTCAGTTTAGTCTGTATTTGTTACATTGCATTTTTAGCAGTTAGAAAATCAGGGATTTTTTTTCTTTGCTTCTTCCATTTACTACTTCTGCATGTATCAGAAAAGAAAGTTCTTAAATCAGCAAGATAACACAATTTGTAAAGTAGTAGCTTTAAATTATATGTTCCATTTACTAAGAATAATATGTGTTTATGTTATCTTTCTACATGTAATTTAATAAATCTAAGTAATAGGAATAGCTTGAGATACTGGGTCTTCAGAGTGAAATTTTAATTGTATTTGTCAGATTTGGTCATCTCTTCTTTGTCTTGGCTAAAAAAATAACAGTTTTTGCAGGTAGTGATGGGGACACTAAGCCCGGAGTGACTGAACAACATTAAGCTGCTGATGTGACTCCCTTTTTTCCATTTTTATATGGAGATGAGAGTATCACATCAACTTAGTCAGTGTGACCAAATCACCTAGAACCAATGTGCTGGGAAAATTTGAGATCTGTGAGTTAAGAATGGCACTGATTAGCTAAAGAAGCTCTTATTCACTACTTTTCTGCTGAAGTGAATTAGGAATAGTTTAACAAAATGGACTATGTTCAGTTATTAAGATTGCATACACTTCCAAAAGGACTAGGGCACCAAAGTAAAGCAGAACCCTACAGGGATGAAAGGATTATTTTACTGTGTAAGCAGTAACCATTTTAACAGAATAAAATGTAAAGAAAGAAAGAAAAAAAAGAAAACGGCATACTGAATGGTGGGCAAGCCCAGAAAACCACAAATCCCAAAGGGCATTGTGGGATTGTGCTCCCTTACCATCCATCACTGTTATCCATTGCAGGACTGTAGATGTAAAGGGCTGTTGGCTGTTTCTCTCTCACCCACTCTCCCCTATCAACTGATAGTTTAGCTATGCAGTCTGTGAAGAAGAATAAGTTGAACTAGCTGGCTGTTTCAAGGTTGGCAAGGTTGGGGTCTGGGCAGGGGTTTTCTTTGTTGCCAGGATGCAACATGGATGAGATGGATTCCCAGAATTCTTTGGGATTTGTTGAGTGCAAGGACTGGAATTTGGAGTAGTGGGCTTTATTGTCTTTAATTATTAGGTGTTAAGTTGTCCAATCTCACCTTCTTTCTTGCTGGATGGGTTCAGAGCCGATCCTTGGCTCTGACTCTGCCACTTTCTATAGCTCAAGAGCTCTTTACTGGCTCGAGGCTATCCCTTATCCCAGAATGCCCAACATCAGCTACTCAGATCTCGTTTGCTGCTTCAGCTGCGAGGTTGCGTCAGTACTGGCTCAGGCATAGTATAACTTTTTTCTCTATTTTAAAGTTTAATAATTTACTTGAAAAGTAGTATTTTTTCACTGTTTTATAGTAGTTTGTAAGTTTATTTAGTCCTTAACCCCTTATCTCGTCCTTTGCTGTGTTTTTTGTGCTGTGTTGGCCATTGCCCCTTAGTCCCTAGGGCTTCTGTTTTTTTTTCCCCTGAACTCTGCACCTGCAGGACTCTTGTTCCATTTGTTATGCCTTTAGTCCAAGGGTCCTGCAGAAGTGGAAAAACAAGTTTATCCTCCGTGGATTATTAAAACAGGATTCTCCGGCTAAAGCATCTCGGCCAGTGAAATCTTTGAAACCAGTCAAGCCATCCGCTCCATGTTCGGAACCAACCGGTGAGCTTGACAAACCAAGTGTGTCTGTGCCCTCTGGCACTGATGAGACTACTCCTCCATCAGCTCCAACTGTTACTTCGGAGCCATCTTGGAGCCACAAATGAGCTAGTTCTCCTTGATTGGAGCCGATTCGCTTGGTGCCACAATCACCTTTACTTCAAAGCAAGACCAGTCATCGCTCATCTTCCCACTCCTCTCGATCCTTGAGGTTATCAGATCAGGATGTGGAGAGAGTGGTCAGTAGGTTGCTGAAGTCACAGGCCCTTACTAAAATGCTTTCAAGCTCTTGTCAACAGGCTTCAGCTCAATCTGCTTTGATTTCGATTCCTCCTCTGACTATGCTTAGTTCGGAGCCGGAGACCATGGACGCTCTAATAGTGGTTCCTTCGGCTCCGATGACATCCTCTTCGGCTCCGATGTTGGCTCTGATTACCTCGGTTCTTCCTCACATCGAGGTATATGGACGCTGAAGCTTTCTCGTTGGCTCCAAGGGGGGACCCTTGTCCGACCCCACTCTCCCTCTCGTAGCTTCGGCTCAGTTGGGCTCTGCTCCCACATCGGCCTCAGGGCCATCGCCCACGGCGCAGAGTGGGATTCCTGTCTCTTCGGAGCTGGAGTCCTCCTTGTGTTGAGACCATGACGCCTTTGAGGTCATGCGAAGAGTGCTGTCCCCACAGATGGCCCCACTATCGGTTCCATTGGCTCCGTCCCCCTCGGTGCCTTTGACAGCATCTGCTCCTCCTCCAGCCCCAAAATGTAGGGAACCTATGCCCCAGGACACCCCGTTGGGTGAGACCTCTTCTTCTGAAGCCTTCCCAGAGCATTTTGAGCAGGCTTCTTGCAAATAAAAGTGCAAGAGGAAGCACCTAGACTCCCCTGAGTCTGTCACCTCAGATACAGACCTGGATGAATTGGAGGGGTCCCCAAGGTCCCCCTCTGAAGATGTTTCCTTTTCGGACATCCTTGAGATTCTCAGGCAGAGGCATAGCTGGACTTCCCTAGCCTTCTCCGAGGATGAGTCTGTATACCTGTACGCATTTGGTTCCTGACCTTCCACCTCCCGGGTGTCTCCACCTTTTGATCCACTCATGTCTGTAGTGTCTCGAAAGGCTTGGTCAGCTCCAGATTCCATGGAACCTGTCCCGAAGAGACCCAATAAATTTATCACAGCTCCTAAAGACAAACAATTCTTGAGTAAAGGTGTCCCAGTTGATGCCATGGTGATAGCAGCAGTCACAAAGAGAGAGTTAGTTGAAACCTCCTCATCTGTCCATCCACCAAATAAAGACTCTCGTACGATGGATAGATATGGCAAGCAAATGTTTTCATCAGCGACCTTCTCCCTTAGGTCCCTGAACTATCTTTCCCATTTTACTAGGCTTCAGAGGGATCTCCTAAAAGAGCTTGGAGATACCCTACAAGATCCCACAGCTGAGGGAGCTTCAGCCAAGGTAGCTACCCAGCTGGCGACTCTTAATTCAATAGTCAACTCCTCCATGAGGCTTATTTCATATGCAGCCAATGGAGCGAGTATAGCTGCAGGAACAGGAGTTGCTCTTCGGAGACATTCTTGGCTGCGGCTGTGTCAATTTGCGGAACCTTTCAGAGCGTCCTTCACCAATATCCCCTTTGATGGCTCCTCCCTCTCTTTGGACCTCAGGTGAAAGACACGCTTGCCAGGTGCCAGCAGGAAGGCAAGATGCTGTCTGATGTCAGAGTCCATTTTTCCACTCCTACCAGACCATACCCAAAGGGTCAGAAGGGTGGAAAGGTGTGGTTTCGAAAATCCCAGAGACCCCTTGCCTGATGCACATGGTGAATTTTTCCCCAGGGGCAGAGAGGGAAATAATAACAATAGTAGACACCACCCTCATGGCAGAGGGGGTCCACAAAATCAGGGTGACAGATACGTTCTCTTCCAAACCCTATCAACATGCCTGAAGGGATGACCGACTGCTCAACTCTGGAGGCAGTCGGGGGGGGGGGGGAGGCTTTCATTGTACTCAGTCACCTGGCAAAATATTACAAAAGACAAATGGATACTATCCATTATATCCAGAGGTTACAAAATTCCCATCCATCAACCCCCACTTGTTTAAAAAAAATCCATCCCAGATTTTCCACCCAATCTAAGGGATCAGGCAGTCACAGAAGTTTCAAGACTGCTAGAAAAAAGAGCCATCCAGGAAGTCCCCGCAGACCAAGTAGGATCCAAAACTTACTCAAGATTCTTTTTACTTCCCAAAAAGACAGGGGACTGGGGACCAATTCTGGATCTCAGGAAATTGAACAAATCTGTACAAAAAGAAAAGTTCTGGATGGTAACACTGCAGTCTCTTCTCCTCTTTCTGGGTCAGGACAATTGGATGTGCTCCATAGATCTTCAGGACGCGTACTATCATATAAAAATGGACAGATGGGCCAGGAGATTTCTACGCTTCTGGCTAGGGGCCCCCAGGTGTTCACCAAATGCATGGCAGTAGTCACGGCTCACCTGAGACGTCTAGGATTCCAGGTGATTCCTTATCTAGACGACTGGCTCCTCACTGCTACCACCAGGCAACGACTTATAGAGGCATGAGATTACACCATAACATCCTGTGCTCAACTAGGCATCACAATAAACTTCAAAAAATCTGCCTTGTTGCCCTCTCAATCTATTACTTGCATAGGAGCAGAGCTAGACACAAGAAAAATGATTGTAAAATTGCCTCAGGAAAGAGTTTCCATTATCTGACAACAGGTGTCACTTCTCCTGAGGAGCAAAAGAATTCAAGTCAAATATGTCCTTCAAGCTCTAGGGTCCGTGGTAGCAGCCATTCTTTTAGTTCCCTTAGCACGCTTTCACATGAAAATCATTCAGTGGCTTCTTTTCACACAATGGTCCTTCCAGGAATTACCCATGTCTCACATGATGCTAATTACGGAATCTTGCAAAAGACCCCTTTCCTGGTGGATGGTCTCCCTACTAATGACACAGGGCAGACCTTTCATGGAATCCCATCCGATTGCCACAGTCACCACGGATGCTTCTCTGATAGGGTGGGGGGAGGCATTATCTATGGAAGACCGTCCAAGGCACGCGGCAACCTCAAGAGTACCACTTGCACATCAACGTCCTGGAGATGAGAGCGGTGCTGCTAGCGTTGCAAGCTCTTCAAGACTCTCTCCCTGCCGGGACTATTGCAATACAGTCGGACAACATGTCAGTGATTTGGTACATCAACAAACAGGGCGGAACCAGGTCTTACCCCTTGTGCTGAGAGGCCCCCAGACTGTGGCAATGGGCGATTTCCTCCCAGTGTTTTCTGACAGCAATGCATATCCATGGGAAATCCAACATAATAGCAGGCAGGCTCAGCAGGGCTATCCTCATGCCGCACGAGTGGTCTCTGAAACAGGAAATTGTGGATCTTATTTTCCACAAATGGGGCCAGCCTTGGTGTGATCTCTTTGCCTCTCCCCTCAACAATAAATGCAGCAGCTACTTCTGCCTTATTCCTCCTCCAGGTCAGAAACCCAGGGACGCTCTAGTCCACGATTGGCCTCAGGGACTCCTTTATGCATTTCCCCCCTTCCCCTTGATTCCAAAAGTCATTCAGAAAGCAAAATCATTGGGTTGCAAGATGATCCTCATTGCCTCTATTGGCCTCGACAGATTTGGTTTCCGTTCCTTCACCCCCACCTTCTAGCCCAGCCTTGGGTTCTGGACCCAGTGCCGGACCACTTGATTCATCAGTCAGGCGGGTTACACCAATCCCTCCAGTCTCGCAAGCTCACAGCTTGGTTACTGCACTTCCAATCTTAGCCAGGCTCCCCAGTATTTCCCCAGCAGTGCGTGATATTATTGTTTCCTCCCATAAGACAACTACAAGGAAAGTTTATGCTAGCAAATGGAAAAGATTCTCTTATTGGGCAGAATCCAGGAATTTAGATCCCCTTACAGCTCCTGTACATGAAATTTTGGATTTCTTAGCAGAACTGATTCGATCTGGTGCAGCTGCTGCTACCATCAGAGTACAACTAGCTGCCATTTCAGATTTTCACATCAGAGTTTTTAACTCTAGCTTAATGTCTCTCAAACTCTGTAAGGCCTTTATGAGAGGTACATTTCTACTTAGACCTCCAGTGAAAGAGCCCCTTCCACCTTGTGATCTCAATTTGGTCCTGGCCTCCTTGATACTGCCACCCTTTGAACTAGCAGCATCATGTTCTTTGAAATTTCTCTCTTGGAAAACTCTCTTCCTAGTTGCTATTACTTCTGCCAGATGTGTTTCAGAACTCCATGTCCTATTTGTTTGCCCTCCATACCTGGTCTTTCACAAAGACAGAGTTTCTTTGAGAACCAACCCATCTTTTCTACCTAAAATTTGTTCAGAACACAATTTGAATCAATCCATTGAACTTCCTGTCTTTTTCCCTAATCATTCCAACAAGGCAGAATACAGATTAGACCAATTGGATGTGCATAGACAACTACATTTCTGTCTCCATAGAACTAAAGAGTTGAGAAAATCAGATCAGTTGTTCCTTTCATTTGCTTACAACAAACAAGGCCTTCCAGTTTCTAAAGTAACCTTGTCAAAATGGTTATTGGACACCATTGCCTATACTTACCCTTTGCGACAAAAAGATCTTCCAGCAAGACCCAAAGATCTTTCAACCAGGTCAGTAGCTACTTCTGTAGCTTTTCAATCTAGATTGCCTATAGATTCAATTTGTGCACCACCAACTTGGGCCAGATCCTCATAACTTATTTTCTCATTGCAAAGTAGATGTGGTCTCCCGGGGCGGGGCTTCCTTTGGTTCCACGGTTCTGAAGAGTCTGTTCCAATGAGCCACCCAGGATTGAGGTGCTAGGGACGCTGTCCCATCCAGCAAGAATGAAGGCGAGATTGGACAACTTAACTTAAAGAAGTTATGTACCTACCATAACGTTCCATGTTAGTTGTCCTTCATAGGTTCATAGGTTCATACTAGGCTATCTGCCCAAGGGCATTTATAAGCCTAGCCCATAGTTATGTGGCTTTCGCCACCCCTTTAGTTTGAATAAAACTATGCCTATTATTTTGCTGTGCCTCTGTCAAGCAGTGACACTGAAGTAATCCCTGGGGTATATCTGCGATCTCCCATCCATTGGTCAAGATTCCTCTTGAACAAGGCCAGCGAGGTGCTCTGCCTCACATGTACCGGGATTTTGTTCCACAGCATAGGGAGTCTCTGGGTGATGAATCTGTCCCTCCAGCATGTTCTATTAATAACCGTGTCAAGGTTTAAGTCTCCCGCCCTTGTGGTTCTGAGGGATCTAGATTTTTTGAGGTGAAGCATGTTCATCAAATCTGGGTTTGACATGGCCTTATATGTCAGGCACAGGTCACCTCTGAGCAAGCGGTATGAGACTGAATAGAGCTGGAGTTCTTTCATCTCGCCTTCCTTCTTGCGTCCCTCCCTCCTTCCCCCTTCCTCGAGGATTGAGAGGAGTTTTCAGTGGTTTCACTGGCTAACTTGTTTTGTTCTTAGTTGCTTCCCAAGCAAACCATGACAATTTACTGTATGTCTAGGTTTAATAATAATGGTTTATCTTCTATGATTATGCCTAGTGTGAGCTATCTCAAACGAGATCTAGGTAGCCGACGCTGGGCATTCTGGGATAAGGGGTAGTCTCGAGCCAGTAAAGAGCTCTCAAGCTATAGAAAGTAGCAGAGTCAGAGCCGAGGATCGGCTCCGAACCCATCCAGCAAGAAGGAAGGCAAGATGAAGGACAACTAATATGGAACATTATGGTAGGTACATAACTTTTTTTTTTTTTTTTTTTTTTTGTGGAGCTTCGTAGTTGCTTATACTCTAGGGAGTGTTAGGGTTTTTATGTTTTTGATTTTGTTCCCATTATTTGATCCTTTGGTGCAAGGCTAGTTTAGTATCTTTTGATAACCATGGGCAGGGACTGGTCTTTTGGTCATTGTGAATGATTTGGAAACCTGGTGGTCGGATTTCACTATCTTTTATATAGGTTTTCAGCCAGGTTTCAGAAATGGCTTTAATGTTGTGGTGGTTATGGGATTGCCCGGCATGGAGGTTAGGGATTTTGATTTTTAGGCTTTGTTCATTAAGTGTTGTAAGGCAAATGGACTTTGCTTTTGTGGGTTAAGTGGAGGGTTTGGTGAGATTGATGTTAGGGATGGGTCCAGGGTTGAGGTGGATGCTGCTGGCTAGTAAGAGAGAGATGTGGTGGACTAGAAGAGTGAGACAGTATGTTGGGCAGGGGTAGCTTGGGTTGTGTGAGAGTAGTGATTTTCTGGTACCACATTTAAGAAGGGAGTACAGGGGGGGTTGGGTTGGGATAAGTTTTGGTTTGAAAAAATAGATTGAGTTAGAGGTAAAAAGAGTTCATGTGAGATGGATGAGTAGGATGGGAAGTGAGGTTGATGGTGATGTAGTGGAGTGTGTGTGAGAGTTGTGACAAGGGTTGGGAAAAAGTGTGAGGCAAGAGAAGAAAGAGATTAGTAGGGCAAATGGGGTTATAGGGAGAGATATAATGTAGAGCATTGTAGGAGGGGTGGATGTTTGGGATGATGTAGATCTACAGGTGGGTGGGATTTGGCTTAGGTGAATTGTGATTGGAGAGGTGTTGGGTGGGGAGGAGTCAGGGGATGTATAAAAGTACAGATAGTGGGGCGGGTGAGATTTGGGGGCAGGATAGGGGAGTGGAGTGAGCCTGTAGGGCGAATGGAGTGGGTTACACCTTCCAGGAGGAGCAGCAGTCGCCAAACAGAAAACAATCAGTGAGAGTGTTAGCAACTACAGAAATAGGACAGCCTATTGTTTTAGTTTAAATGTTACCTTTCTGTTTGTTTTTATTATTTATGCACCAGTGGGGAGCTGCAGTTTACTGAGAACTAGGAAAATAATGTAGTTATGCCAGGGGTTTTAGAAAGGGACATGCAGTAAATTATGACTCAATAGAGTACCAATTAAAAAAGAGTGGAATATGGTATAAGTGAGTACACTACTGGGGATTCCTATGAAGCAAGAGCAGAAAAGCTAGGTCAAAAGATGGTTCCTTTCTACATCAGGTTTTTTGATTCAAAATGTAAGTACAATCATAAGTACAAATGGTACTTGCAGTTGTGCACACTACTGAGAGATGCCCGAGGGACAGACAGAAACAGAGTGTACTCAGGCAGAGGTTTTTAGTATTTAAAGATGGCACCGCAGCTTAGGGGAGGAATAAGTAAACTCTCAAGAGGAAGAGGGATGGAATAGACAAGATTGGCAGGGCTGGGAAGCTTACAATAAGATTGTTAGGAGACTGAGAGAAGGGGGGGCTAAGGGCTAGGGCTTGGAGAAAGCTGTGAGAAAACAGGTTTGACAGGGTTAGGAAACTTGCACTAATATTATGTTAGGCGAACAAGAAAAGGGGGGGGGGCTCTGGATCAGGACTTGGAGAAAGCTAGCCCAGGTCAGTACCTAAAGGTGTCTGTTTATTTGTGTGAATTCAAAAGCAGATTTAGTAGAGCATCAGGGAAGTAGAATATAAAATAAACGTAAAGCTTTGGGAAACGTTATAAATTTGTTACAATAAATTGGAGAATAACATATAAGAATATAAAAGAAATGTGATATAAAAGATAAATAAAATCTAAGAATAAAATACACGCAAAGCTTTGGAAAATGTATATATTTGTTACAGTAAATTGGAGGAGAAGGTGGGGGGGGTCCAGTTGTTTGCACAGCAGAAAAATCAGTATGAGTATCACAGAGAGAAGATTAGAATAGAACTACACTGCTCACAGTATGTTGATAAAAGTAGAACATACAGTGGCTTTTACTGGTTTGTACGAGGTTCCGCTCTCCTTGTTATTTTATGCAGGCAGTTGCTTCAGGTTTTTGGTATTTGGTGTATCTCTCGTAACTTGGACCCACTTACTGTGGATGTTCCTCTTGTTCTGTCTTATTTGTGCGAGTTGCTTAATTCTGTTTTGACCTATTCTTCTATTAAGCCCCACTTATCAGCTATATCTGCTTGTCTGCCTTTTTCTCCTCCCTTAGCTTCTAGATTTGAGATGAAACAATTTCTTAAAGGTGTCCTTAATATTAGACCTTCCAGGAAGCCTGTTTTGGAGAAGTTGACTCTGGCTCCTTTTGAACCTGCTGCTTCAGCTTCCTTGCAGCATTGTTCCTGGAAGACTGTTCTTTTCTTGGCTCTTACTTCTGCCAGATGGGTGTCTGAGTTACAGGCCTTTATGGCTTGTCCTCCTTATTTGATATTTCATGAGGACAGAGTGTCCTTGCACATTAACCCTTCTTTTATGTCTAAGGTGGTTAATGAGCTATCACTTAATCAGTCTATTAATCTGCGTACTTTTTTTCCCCTCTCTGCAAACTGACAGTGAAAGGGTGCTGCATACTTTGGATGTGCATAGGCAACTCAGGGTTTATTTGGATAAGACTAAAGCTATTAGAAAATCTGATCGGTTATTTGTTTGTTTTCATCCTAGATCTTTTGTACTTGCTGTATCCAAGCAAATTATTTCTTCCATATTTCTAAGGCTATTTCATTTTGTTACACTTTTCATAACAGCCTTCCCTCTTCATTCAAGGCTCATTCTGCTAGAGCTGTGGCTTCTTCTGGTGCTTTTCAAGGGCTTGGGTATTAATTCTATTCTTGAAGCAGGTACCTGGACTTCTGTGCATACTTTTACCAAGCACTACAAGTTGGATGGTATCTCCAGAGCTTGGGCTGGTTTTGTTAGTGTCGTTCTTCATGGGTTTTTAGAGGATTCTACTGCTCCATCCCCCTTCCTAGTTTCCTCTTGAGCTTTGGCACTCTCCCATATGTTAAGAATACAGCAGTGGTATCTCTAGAGCTAGGGCTGGTTATGTTAAGAATACAGCAGTGGTATCTCTAGAGCTAGGGCTGGTTTTGTTAGTGCTGTTCTTCATGGGTTTTTAGAGGATTCTTCTGCTCCATCCCCCTTCCTCGTTTCCTGTTGAGCTTTGGCACTCTCCTATATGTTAAGAATACAGCAGTGAATGTAAGGACATAGTATAGTTGTGTAAAAATCTTACCATATCGGTAGATGTCCTTGCCTTCACTGCTGCAATATTCA